>NW_025745856.1:175814-240814 GCF_021184085.1 Oncorhynchus gorbuscha | reverse complement strand
ATGAGAGAGGAGAGATGGAGGAGACACAGAGGAGAGGAGATGAGAGACAGGAGAGGGAGAGAGGAGAGGAGAGAGAGAGAGGAGGAGAGATGAGAGGGGAGAGATGAGAGAGGAGGAGAGGAGATGAGAGAGGGAGAGAGATGAGGAGAGAGGAGGAGGGGAAATGAGAGAGGAGGAGAGAGAGGAGGAGAGAAATGGAGAGGAGGAGAGAGAGAGGAGAGGGGAGATGAGAGAGGAGGAGAGGGGAGATGAGAGAGGAGAGAGGGGAGAGAGAGGAGGAGAGAGAGAGGAGGAGAGGGGAAATGAGAGAGGAGGAGAGGGGAGATGAGAGAGGAGGAGAGGGGAGATGAGAGAGGAGGAGAGGGGAGATGAGAGGAGAGAGAGAGGAGGAGAGGGAGATGAGAGAGGAGGAGAGGGAGATGAGAGAGGAGGACAGAGATGGAGAGGAGAGAGGAGAGAGGAGAGAGAGAGAGAGAGAGGAGAGGGGAGAGAGAGAGAGAGATGAGAGGAGAGAGAGGGGAGATGAGAGAGGAGGGAGATGAGAGAGAGAGAGGAGAGAGAGAGGGGAGATGAGAGAGGGGAGACAGAGAGGAGAGGGGATCCTCCATGAGAGGGGGAGATGAGAGAGGAGAGAGGGGAGATGAGAGAGGAGGAGAGGGGAGATGAGAGAGGAGGAGAGGGGAGATGAGAGAGGAGGAGAGGGGAGATGAGAGAGGAGAGAGGGGAGATGAGAGAGGAGGAGAGGGGAGATGAGAGAGGAGGAGAGGGGAGAGAGAGGAAGAGAGAGGAGATGAGAGAGGAAGAGAGGGGAGATGAGAGAGGAAGAGAGGGGAGATGAGAGAGGGAGAGGGGAGAGGAGAGAGGGAGAGGGGAGATGAGAGAGGAGAGAGGGGGAGATGAGAGAGGAAGAGAGGAGATGAGAGAGGAGAGAGGGGAGATGAGAGAGGAGGAGAGGGGAGATGAGAGAGGGAGAGGGGAGATGAGAGGAGGAGAGGGGAGATGAGAGAGGAGAGAGGGGAGATGAGAGGAGAAGAGAGGGAGATGATGAGAGAGGAGAGGAGAGGGAGATGATAGAGGAGGAGAGGGAGATGAGAGAGAGGAGAGGGGAGATGAGAGAGGAGGAGAGGGGAGAGAGAGAGGGGAGATGAGAGAAGGAGAGGGGAGATGAGAGAGGAGGAGAGGAGAGATGAGAGAGGAGAGAGGGGAGATGAGAGAGGAGGAGAGGGGAGATGAGAGAGGAGAGAGGGGAGATGAGAGAGGAGGAGAGGGGAAATGAGAGGAGGAGAGAGGAGATGATTGAGAGGAGAGGGGAGATGATAGAGGAGGGAGAGAGGGGAGATGAGAGAGGAGAGAGGGGAGATGAGAGGAGGAGAGGGGAGATGATAGAGGAGGAGAGGGGAGATGAGAGGAGGAGGAGATGATTGAGGAGAGAGGAGAGAGAGGAGGAGAGGGGAGATGAGGAGGAGAGAGAGAGATGAGAGGAGGAGAGAGGGGAGATGAGAGAGGAGGAGAGGGGAGATGAGAGAGGAGGGGAAATGAGAGAGGGGAGATGATGAGAGGGGATGAGAGAGAGGGGAGATGATAGAGGAGGATGGGAGAGGAGGAGAGGGGAGATGAGAGAGGAGAGGAGAGGGGAGATGAGAGAGGATGAGAGAGGAGGAGGGGAGATGAGAGAGGAGAGAGAGGGAGAGAGGGGAGATGAGAGGAGGAGAGGAGAGATGAGAGGAGGAGGGGAAATGAGAGAGAGGAGATGATAGAGGAGGAGAGGGGAAATGAGAGAGGAGGAGAGAGGGGAAATGAGAGAGGAGAGAGGAGGAGAGAGGGAGATGAGAGAGGAGAGAGGGGAGAGAGGAGGAAGAGAGGGGAGATGAGAGAGGAGGAGAGGGGAGATGAGAGAGGAAGAGAGGGGAGATGAGAGAGGAAGAGAGGGGAGATGAGAGAGGAAGAGAGGGGAGATGAGAGAGGAAGAGAGGGGAGATGAGAGGGGAGATGAGAGAGGAGGGGAGATGAGAGAGAGAGAGAGGGGAGGGGAGATGAGAGAGGAAGAGAGGAGGGAGAGGAAGAGAGGGGAGATGAGAGAGGAAGAGGGGAGATGAGAGAGGAAGAGAGGGGAGATGAGAGAGGAAGAGAGGGGAGATGAGAGAGGAAGAGGGGAGATGAGAGAGGAGAGAGGAAGAGAGGGGAGATGAGAGAGGAAGAGAGGGGAGATGAGAGAGGAAGGGGAGAGGGGAGATGATGAGAGAGGAAGAGAGGGGAGATGAGAGAGGAAGAGAGGGGAGAGAGAGAGGAAGAGGGGGAGATGAGAGAGGAAGAGAGGGGAGATGAGAGAGGAAGAGAGGGGAGATGAGAGAGAAGAGAGGGGAGATGGGAGATGAGAGAGGAGGAGAGGGGAGATGAGAGAGAGAGGAGAGAGGGGAGATGATAGAGGAGAGAGAGGGGAGATGATAGAGGAGGAGAGGGGATGAGAGAGGAGGAGAGGGAAATGAGAGAGGGGAGAGGGGAAATGAGAGAGGAGGAGAGGGGAGATGAGAGAGGAAGAGAGGAGATGAGAGAGGAAGAGAGGGGAGATGAGAGAGAGGAAGAGAGGGAGATGAGAGAGGAAGAGGGGAGATGAGGGGAGAGGAGGAAGAGAGGGGAGATGAGAGAGGAAGAGAGGGAGATGAGAGAGGAAGAGAGGGAGATGAGAGAGGAAGAGAGGGAGATGAGAGAGGGAAGAGGGGAGATGAGAGAGGAAGAGAGGGGAGATGAGAGAGGAAGAGAGGGGAGGAGATGAGAGAGGAGGAGAGGAGGGGAGATGAGAGAGGAGGAGAGAGGGAGATGAGAGAGGAGATGAGAGAGAGAGGAGAGAGAGAGGAAGAGAGGAGAGAGAGGGAGAGAGAGAGGAAGAGAGGGAGATGAGAGAGGAGAGAGGGGAGGAGAGAGGAAGAGAGGGAGAGGAGGAAGAGGGAGATGAGAGAGGAGAGAGGGAGATGAGAGAGGAAGAGAGGGAGAGGAGAGAGGAAGAGAGGAGAGGGGAGGGGAGATGAGAGGGGAGATGATAGAGAGGAGATGATAGAGGAGGAGAGGGGAGATGAGAGGGGAGAGGAGGAGAGGAGATGAGAGAGGAGGAGGGAGATGAGAGAGGAGGAGAGGGGAAATGAGAGAGGAGGAGAGGGGATGAGAGAGGAGGAGAGGGGAGATGATAGAGGAGGAGAGGGAGAGAGGAGGAGAGGGGAGATGAGAGAGGAGAGGAGGGAGATGAGAGAGGAGGAGAGGGAATGAGAGAGGAGGAGAGGGAGATGAGAGAGAGGAGAGGGGAGATGATAGAGGAGGAGAGGGGAGATGATAGAGGAGGAGAGGGGAGATGAGGAGAGGGGAGATGAGAGAGGAGGAGAGGGGAGATGAGAGAGGAGAGAGGGGAGATGAGAGAGGAGGGAGATGAGAGGGGAGATGATAGAGGGGAGATGAGAGAGAGGGGAGATGAGAGGGGAGAGGAGAGAGAGGGAGATGAGAGAGGAGGGAGATGAGAGAGGAGGAGATGGGAGATGAGAGAGGAGAGGGAGAGAGAGAGAGAGGAGATGAGAGAGGAGAGGGGAGATGAGAGGAGAGAGGGAGATGAGGGGAGAGAGAGGAAGAGAGGGGAGATGAGAGAGGAGAGAGGGAGATGAGAGAGGAAGAGAGGGGAGATGAGAGAGGAAGAGGGGAGATGGGAGATGAGAGAGGAAGAGAGGGAGAGATAGAGGAGGAGGAAATGAGAGAGGAGGAGGGGAGATGAGAGAGGAGAGAGAGGGAGAAGAGAGGGGAGAGAGAGAGGGAGATGAGAGAGGGAGAGAGGAGAGAGGGGAGAGAGAGAGAGGAGAGAGAGGGGAGAGGGAGATGAGAGAGGAGGGAGAGAGAGGAGGAGAGAGGGGAGAGATGAGAGAGGAGGGAGAGAGGGGGAGATGAGAGAGAGGAGGAGATGATAGAGGAGGAGAGGGAAATGAGAGAGGAGATGATAGAGGAGGGAGGGGGAAATGAGAGAGGAGGAGAGGGGAGATGAGAGAGGAGGAGAGGGAGATGAGATGAGAGAGGGGAGATGAGAGAGGAGGAGAGGGGAGATGAGAGAGGAGGAGAGGGGAGATGAGAGAGAGAGAGGGGAGATGAGAGAGGAGGGAGATGGGAGATGATAGAGGAGGAGAGGGGAGATGAGAGAGGAGGAGAGAGGGGAGACGGGAGAGAGAGGAGATGAGGGAGGGGAGATGAGAGGAGGAAGAGAGGGAGAAATGAGAGAGGAGGAGATGATAGAGGAGGAGAGATGAGAGAGAGGAGATGAGAGAGGAGATGAGAGAGGAGGAGATGAGAGGAGGAGGAAGAGAGAGGAGAGGAAATGAGAGAGGAGGAGGAGATGAGAGAGGAGGAGAGAGAGGGGAGATGAGAGAGGAGGAGGGGAGATGAGAGAGGAGGAGATGAGGAGAGGGGAAATGAGAGAGGAGGAGGGGGAGAGGAGAGAGGGGAGAGGGGAGAGAGGAGGAGGAGAAGAGGGGAGATGATAGAGAGAGGGGAGATGAGAGAGGAGGAGAGGGGAGATGAGAGGAGGAGAGGGAGAGATGAGGAGGAGAGGGGGAGAGAGGAGGAGGGGAGATGAGAGAGGAGGAGAGGGGAGATGAGAGAGGAGAGGAGATGAGAGAGGAGGAGAGGAAATGAGAGGGAGGAGATGAGAGGAGGAGAGGGGAAAGAGAGAGGAGGAGAGGAGGAGAGGGGAGATGAGAGAGGAGGAGAGAGAGGGAGATGAGAGAGGAGAAGAGAGGGGAGATGAGAGAGGAGAGAGGGAGGAGATGAGAGAGGAGATGAGAGAGGGAGAGAGAGAGAGGAGGAGAGGGGAGATGAGAGAGGAGGAGGGGAGATGAGAGGAGGAGAGGGGAGATGAGAGAGGAGAGAGGGAGATGAGAGAGGAGGAGAGGGAGAGAGAGGAGAGGGGAGATGAGAGAGGAGGAGAGGGAGATGAGAGGAGGAGAGAGGAGGAGATGATGAGAGGAGGAGGAGAGGGAGATGAGAGAGAGGGAGAGAGGAGGGAGAGAGGAGAGAGGGAGATGAGAGAGGGGAGAGAGAGGGGAGAGATGAGAGGAGGAGAGGGGAGATGAGAGGAGGAGAGGGGAGATGAGAGAGGAGGAGAGGGGAGATGAGAGAGGAGGAGAGGGAGATGAGAGAGGAGGAGAGGGGAGATGAGAGAGGAGGAGAGGGAGATGAGAGAGAGGAGAGGGAGATGAGAGAGAGGAGGAGAGAGGAGATGAGAGATGAGGAGATGATAGAGGAGGAGAGAAATGATAGAGGAGGGAGATGATAGAGGAGGAGATGAAAGAGGAGGAGATGAGAGAGGAGGAGAGGGAGAGAGAGAGGAGGAGAGGGGAGGAGGAGAGGGAGATGAGAGGGGGAGAGGGGAGATGGGGAGGAGAGGAGGAGAGGGAGGGAGATGAGAGGAGAGAGGAAATGAGAGAGGAGGAGATGAGAGAGGAGGGAGAGGAGGGAGATGAGAGAGGAGGAGAGGGGAAGAGAGGGAGAGGAGAGGAGGAGAGGGGAGATGAGAGAGGAGGAGAGAGAGGAGAGGGAGAGAGAGAGGAGAGGGAGAGATGAGAGAGGAGAGGAGAGAGAGGGGAGATGAGAGAGGAGGAGAGAGGAGATGAGAGAGGGGAGGGAGGAGAGGGGAGATGAGAGAGGAGGGAGAGGGAGATGAGAGAGGAGAGAGAGGGAGATGAGAGAGGAGAGGGGAGAGAGAGAGAGGGGAGATGAGAGAGGAGGAGAGGGGAGGGGAGAGAGAGAGAGGAGAGGATGAGAGAGGGGAGATGAGAGAGGGGGAGAGAGGGAGATGAGAGAGGAGAGAGAGAGGAGATGAGGAGAGAGAGATGAGAGAGAGGGAGATGAAGAGAGATGAGAGAAGGGAGATGAGAGAGGAGAGAGAGGGAGATGAGAGAGGAGGAGAGAGGGGAGGATGGAGAGAGGAAGAGAGGGGAGATGAGAGAGGAAGAGAGGGGGAGATGAGAGAGGAAGAGAGGAGAGAGAGGGGAGAGAGAGAGGAGAGAGGGGAGATGAGAGAGGAGGAGAGGGGAGATGAGAGGAGGAGAGAGGGGAGATGATAGAGGAGAGGGAGATGAGAGAGGAGGAGAGGGAGATGAGAGATGAGAGAGGGAGATGAGGAGAGAGGGAGATGAGAGGAGAGAGAGGGGAAATGAGAGAGGAGGGGAGAGGAGGAGAGGAGGAGATGAGAGAGGAGGAGAGGAAATGAGAGAGGAGAGAGAGGAGGAGATGAGAGAGGAGGAGAGAGAGGAGGAGGGGGAAATGAGAGAGGAGGAGAGGGGAGATGAGAGGAGGAGGAGATGAGGGGGAGATGAGAGAGGAGGAGAGGGGAGATGAGAGAGGAGGAGAGATGAGAGGAGGAGAGGGGAAATGAGAGAGGAGGAGAGAGGAGGAGGAGAGAGAGAGATGAGAGGAGAGGGGAGAGAGAGGAGAGGGGGAGATGATGAGAGAGGGGAGGGAGAGGGGAGATGAGAGAGGAGGAGGGAGATGAGAGAGAGGGGAGGAGAGAGGGAGGGGAGATGAGAGAGGAGGAGGGAGATGAGAGAGGAGGAGGGGAAATGAGAGAGGAGGAGAGATAGAGGAGGAGAGGGAAATGAGAGAGGGGAGATGAGAGGAGGAGAGGGGAGATGAGAGAGAGGGGAAATGAGAGAGGAGGAGAGGGAGATGAGAGGAGGATGAAGAGAGAGAGGGAGATGAGAGGGAGGGGAGATGAGAGAGGAGGAGAGGGGAGATGAGAGAGGAGGAGAGGGGAGATGAGAGAGGAGGAGAGGGAGATGAGAGAGAGGAGAGGGGAGATGAGAGAGGAGAGAGGAGAGGAGAGGGGAGATGAGAGAGGAGGAGAGGGAGAGGAGGAGAGGGGAGATGAGAGAGGAGGAGAGATGGGAGATGAGAGAGGAGGAGAGGGGAGATGAGAGAGGAGGAGATGAGAGAGGAGGAGAGGGGGAATGATGAGAGGAGGAGAGGGAGATGAGAGAGGAGGAGAGGGGAGATGATAGAGGAGGAGAGGAGATGAGAGAGGAGGAGATGAGAGGGAGATGAGAGGAGGGAGATGAGAGAGAGGAGGAGATGAGAGGAGGAGATGAGAGGGGAAATGAGAGGAGGAGATGATAGAGAGGGAAATGAGAGAGGAGGAGATGATAGATGGAGGGGGAGATGGGAAGGGAGATGATTTAGGAGGAGAGGGAGATGAGGGGGAGGAGGAGAGATGGGAGATGAATGAGAGAGGGGAGGAGAGAGGGGAGATGAGAGAGGAGGAGAGGGAAATGAGAGAGGAGGAGATGAGGAGAGAGGGAAATGAGGGAGATGAGAGAGGAGAGGGGAGATGAGAGGAGGAGAGGGGAGATGAGAGAGGAGGAGAGGGAGATGAGAGAGGAGGAGAGGGGAGATGACTCTGGCCCAGGGGAGAGAGGAGGAGAGGGGAGATGAGAGAGGAGATGAGGATGAGGAGGGAGATGAGAGATGAGGAGAGGGAGAGATGAGAGAGGAGGAGATGGGGAGATGAGAGAGGAGGAGAGGGAGATGAGAGAGGAGGAGATAGAGGACAGAGGGAAATGAGAGAGGAGGAGATGATAGAGGAGGAGGGATGGGAAATGAGGAGGAGGGAGGAGATGAGGAGAGGGGAGATGAGAGGGGAGAGGGGAGATGAGAGAGGAGGAGAGGGGAGATGAGAGAGGAGGAGAGGGAGATGAGGGAGATGAGAGATGAGGAGAGGGAGATGAGAGAGGAGGAGAGGGAGGAGGAGGAGGGAGATGGGAGAGGAGAGAGATGAGAGAGGAGGGAGGGAGATGAGAGAGGAGGAGATGGGAGATGAGAGAGGAGATGATAGAGGAGGAGATGAGAGAGGAGGAGATGGGAAATGAGAGAGGAGGAGATGATAGAGGAGGAGAGGGGAAATGAGAGAGGAGGAGATGAGATGAGGAGAGGGGAGATGAGAGAGGAGGAGGGAGATGATAGAGGAGGAGAGGAGATGAGAGATGAGGAGGGGAGATGAGAGAGGAGGAGAGGGAGATGAGAGAGGAGGAGAGGGGAGATGAGAGAGGAGGAGAGGGGAGATGAGAGAGGAGGAGAGGGAGATGAGAGAGGAGGAGAGGGAGATGCACAGGAGATGAGAGATGAGGAGATGATAGAGGAGGAGAGGGAAATGATAGAGGAGGAGATGATAGAGGAGGAGAGGGGAAATGAAAGAGGAGGAGATGAGAGGAGGAGAGGGGAGATGAGGAGAGGGGAGATGAGAGAGGAGGAGAGGGGAGATGAGGAGAGGGGAGATGAGGAGAGGGAGATGAGGAGAGGGGAAATGAAAGAGGAGGAGAGGGGAAATGAAAGAGGAGGAGATGATAGAGGAGGAGAGGAGAAATGAGAGAGGAGGAGAGAAGAAGATGAGAGAGGAAGAGGGGAGATGAGAGGAGGAGCAGTATTATCATCTGCCAGATTGTGTATAATCTGTTGATCATTTCTAACAGTTAGATGTTAGAATATGAATCATTACTATTATTATTATTGTTTAGTCAGATTAATTAACATGACAAGTAGATCATCAGACACACACTCACCAACACTCCCTCCCTACCTCCCCTACGCTCCCTCCCCACGCTCCTCACCCCTCCCCTACGCTCCCTCCCTACGCTCCCTCACCTACGCTCCCTCCCCAACGCTCCCTCCCCAACGCTCCCTCACCAACGCTCCCTCACCAACGCTCCCTCACCAACGCTCCCTCACCAACGCTCCCTCACCAACGCTCCCTCACCAACGCTCCCTGCTCACCTTCCAGCAGGACTCACAGAACTCCTTGACGTTGACGGTGCGGCAGAGAGTGATGATGAAGACGGTGAGGGAGTCAGAGGGGAGGCAGTTATAACACACCACCGCATCCAGCACCTGTAGAGCCATCTGGACACACACACACCGACCGAGACCACACACACACACACACACACACACACACCGACCGAGACGACACACACACACACACCGAGACGACACACACACACACCGAGACGACACACACACACACACACCGAGACGACACCCACACACACACACCGAGACGACACCCACACACACACCGAGACGACACCCACACACACACCGAGACGACACCCACACACACACCGAGACGACACCCACACACACACCGAGACGACACCCACACACACACCGAAACGACACACACACACACACACCGAAACACACACCGAAACACACACACACACAAACACACACCGACAACGACACACACACACACACACACACACACACACACACCGAGACGAGACACACACACACACACACCGAGACGACACACACACACACACACACCGAGACGACACACACACACACACCGAGACGACACACACACACACACACCGAGACGACACACACACACACACACACCGAGACGACACACACACACACACACACACCACACCGACACACACACACACACACACACCGAGACGACACACACACACACACACCGAGACGACACACACACGACACACACACCGAGACGACACACACACCGAGACGACACACACACCGAGACGACACACACACCGAGACGACACACACACACACACCGAAACGACACACACACGACAACGACACACACACACACACACACCGAAACGACACACACACACACACACACACACACCGAAACGACACACACCGAAACGACACACACACACACACACACCGAAACGACACACACACACACACACCGAAACGACACACACACACACACACCGAAACGACACACACACACACACGAAACACACACACACACACCGAAACGACACACACACCACACACGAAACACACACACCGAAACGACACACACACACACACACACGAAACACACCGAAACGACACACACACACCGAAACGACACACACACACACCGAAACGACACACACACACACACCGAAACGACACACACACACCGAAACGACACACACCGAAACGACACACACACACACACACACCGAAACACACCGAAACGACACACACCGAAACGACACACACACACACACCGAAACGACACACACACACACACCGAAACGACACACACACACCGAAACGACACACACACCCCGAAACGACACACACACCCCGAAACGACACACACACCCCGAAACGACACACACACCCCGAAACGACACACACACACCGAAACGACACACACACACCGAAACGACACACACACACCGAAACGACACACACACACCGAAACGACACACACACACCGAAACGACACACACACACACACACACACACACACACACAGACACGTAAGGGTTAATGACCTCATGAATAAAAAGTCCAGAGTTGTAAAACCTCGACATCAGAGTAAATGAAATATTACCTCAATGTCTGCAGAGTAAATTAAATATTACCTCAATGTCTGCAGAGTAAATTAAATATTACCTCAATGTCTGCAGAGTAAATTAAATATTACCTCAATGTCTGCAGAGTAAATTAAATATTACCTCAATGTCTGCAGAGTAAATTAAATATTACCTCAATGTCTGTCGAGGCTGTTGTCCGGTTACACAGCAGACAGATCTTCCTGTTGGACAAAACCACACACACTGAGACCTAGCGTGTGCATGTGCGCGTGTAACTAATCAGAAGACCCCACAAAATTATTATACTAACAAAAATTTGACCAACTGGGGACAGTTTGTTAGTCCCTACAAGGTCAAATGCCATTTCTAGTGGGGTTTAGGGCATGGGTGTCAAACTCTGGCCCATGGGCCAAATTTGGCCCGCGGGGTAATTATATTTGGCCCGCGAGACAATACCAAATTACTACTAGAGCTGGCCCGCCGGTATTATACAGCGCATTCACCACTAATACTACGAATCCCATAATGCTCTGCTGTTTTCGTGCGCCAATCAGGACAGGACCCAGAAACGCTCTCTCCTCTGTGACAGTAGTCATAGCAACATAGACGCTACAACTGTCAGCGAGCTAACCCTTCCCAAAAATGGCGAAAAGAAAGGCAGAAAACAGGAGATTTCTGGACAAGTGGGAGGCAGAATATCTGTTTACATATGTAAAAGACAAACCTGTTTGTCTTGTTTGTGGAGTCAACGTGGCTGTAAGTAAGGAGTACCACATTAGACGACACTATGAAACGAAACACCATGACAAATACAAGGACCTGGACATGACTCAAAGGAGCCAGAAAGTAGAGGAGATGAAAAGAAGTTTGGTTTCACAACAGAATATGTTTAAAAAAGCCACATCACAAAGCGAGGCTGCTGTAAAGGCTAGTTATATAGTGGCAGCAGAGATCGCAAAATCAGCCCGGCCCTTTAATGAGGGAGAAGGTTTAAATGCATGAAGGTTTGTGACCTCGTATGCCCAGAGAAAAAACAAGCATTTTCAAACGTGAGCCTGAGCAGGAACACAGTAGCTGATCGCACATGTGATCTTGCCACCAATCTGTATGACCAGCTGATGGAAAAGGGAAAATATTTTGTTGCGTTCTCCCTCGCTGTGGATGAGAGCTGCGACGCATCTGATACTGCTCAGCTGTCAGTCTTCATCCGTGGAGCGGACTCAAATCTGTGTGTTACGGAGGAGCTATTAGGATTCAAATCAATGCATGGCACAACCACAGGAAAGGAAATCTTTGAGGAGGTTTCCAAATGTGTAACTGAAATAAAGCTGCCGTGGGATTAAACTCGTTGGATTAACGACAGATGGTGCGCCAGCGATGTGCGGTAAAAAGAGTGGACTGGTGGGCATGGTTCGGGAGAAGATGCGGGAAGAGAACTGTGCAGGTGAGCTAACTGTTTACCACTGCATCATACATCAGGAAGCACTGTGTGCCAAAGCCCTAAAGATGGAACATGTTATGACCACAGTAACACAGGTAGTTAACTTTACAAGAGCCAAAGGTCTAAATCACCGCCAGTTTAAATCTTTTCTGGAGGAGTGTGGTTCGGAATACGCAGACGTGCCGTATCACACAGAGGTGAGATGGCTAAGCAGAGGAAAAGTACTGAACAGATGTTTCCAGCTGCGTGAGGAAATATGTCAATTCCTGGAAACCAAAGGGAAGGATACAGCGGAGCTCCGGGAGCAAAAGTTCCTGTGTGAGCTGGCCTTTCTCTGTGACATCTCGAGCCATCTCGATGCGCTGAACCTGCAGCTTCAGGGGCGGGGGCGCATCATCACAGACATGTACGCTGCAGTGAGGGCCTTCAACACTAAACTGTGCCTGTGGGAGAATCAGATGCTGCAAGGAAACCCTTGCCATTTTCCCTGCTGCCAATCCATAAAAGCGCAGATCTCTACCGCCGTGTTCCCATGCGCACAAGTTTGCTGAAAAACTCAGTGTTCTCGCCGCTGAGTTTAGCCGGCGATTTGCCGACTTCGATGCCCAGAAATGCAAGTTTGAACTGCTTAGTAATCCCTTCGCAGTTGATGTGGAAAATGCACCAACCAACATCCAAATGGAGCTGATTGAACTCCAGTGCAACAACACGCTGAAGTCAAAGTATGATGCTGTGGGCGCCGCACAGTTTCCACGTTTCATCCCTGACACAATGCCTCAGCTCCGCACCCAAGCTGCTCAGATTCTCTCCATGTTCGGCAGCACTTATCTATGCGAGCAACTTTTCTCCTCGATGAAGATGACCAAAACAACTCACAGGAGACGTCTGACTGATGAACATCTTTGCTCGATACTGAGGATTTCTTCAACTCAGAGCTTGAGCCCAGACATTGATGAACTAGCATCCAAGAAGAGATGCCAGGTATCTGGCTTGGGCACATCAGATTAGACCAGTGTGCAATAATTAACGTTTTCTTTATGCACTTTTTCTTGCTACAAGGCATGGGCTTGAATGGTTGATTGATTTCTTATCATTTTATTTGTAAAATTATTAGCCAGTGGAAAAAGTTTATTTTGGTATTTAAATCAGAAGGCTGCAAATAGAAAAGAGGCATACAATTTTTATTTACATTTTATTTATTTAATAAATGAATGCCGTCGATGTGTTTTTTCATTTGAAATTCGATTTTGCATGTCTCCACTATTAAATGATATATTGTATGGTAATAAGCGATGCTCGTTCCATATTCAATGTTAAAGCAAAACTTGTTTGGCTCCATATTAAAAGGTTAATTTGTTCAACGTTGGCCGTGACTTTGTTCAGGTTTTACATTTTGGCCCACTGGGTATTTGAGTTTGACACCCCTGGTTTAGGGTTTAGGGTAGAATTAGTGTTAGGAGTTAGAGTGAGGTTGAGGGTTAGGAGCTAGGGTTTCGAGTTAAGGTTAGGGTACAGGTTAGGGATTAAGGTTAGGGTACAGGTTAGGGATTAAGGTTAGGGATTAAGGTTAGGGATTAAGGTTAGGGATTAAGGTTAGGGAAAATAGTATTTTGAATGGGACTGAATTGTGTGTCCCCACAAGGTTAGTTGTACAAGACTGTGTGTGTTCTTACTGGACCATGACGGACACGTTCTGGTCGAGGTAGCAGCTGTTGAACTTGACCAGGTTGACCAGGACGTGGAGGAAGTCAGCGGTCAGACCAATGTCCATCCACAGCAGGACAAACCCAGCTGCAGGTGATCAATAAATTAAATCAACCAGTCAGTCAAACATATCGTGACCAAATCAGTCAAAGAATATCGTGACCAGTCAGTCAAAACATATCGTGACCAGTCAGTCAAAACATATCGTGACCAGTCAGTCAAAAAATATCGTGACCAGTCAGTCAAAAAATATCGTGACCAGTCAGTCAAAAAATATCGTGACCAGTCAGTCAAAAATTATCGTGACCAGTCAGTCAAAAATTATCGTGACCAGTCAGTCAAAAATTATCATGACCAGTCAGTCAAAAATTATCGTGACCAGTCAGTCAAAAATTATTGTGACCAGTCAGTCAAAAATTATTGTGACCAGTCAGTCAAAAATTATTGTGACCAGTCAGTCAAAAATTATTGTGACCAGTCAGTCAAAAATATCATGACCAATCAGTCAATATCTTTCTCAAGGGTCCCAGTTGGTCTATTCATTGGGCAAGTGAATATCTCATGGACAGACTCTGTAACATGGTAACATGGTAGTGTAACGACTGTCAAAAGACTGTGGGGTGGAACCACCTACATGTCAAAGACTGTGGGGTGGAACCATCTACAGGTCAAAGACTGTGGGGTGGAACCATCTACAGGTCAAAGACTGTGGGGTGGAACCATCTAGATGTCAAAGACTGTGGGGTGGAACCATCTACAGGTCAAAGACTGTGGGGTGGAACCATCTACAGGTCAAAGACTGTGGGGTGGAACCATCTACAGGTCAAAGACTGAGGGGTGGAACCATCTACAGGTCAAAGACTGTGGGGTGGAACCATCTGGAACCATCACAGGTCAAAGACTGTGGGGTGGAACCATCTACAGGTCAAAGACTGTGGGGTGGAACCATCTACAGGTCAAAGACTGTGGGGTGGAACCATCTACAGGTCAAAGACTGTCAAAGGGGTGGAACCATCTACAGGTCAAAGACTGTGTCAAAGACTGTGGGGTGGAACCATCTACAGGTCAAAGACTGTGGGGTGGAACCATCTGTGGGGTGGAACCATCACAGGTCAAAGACTGTGGGGTGGAACCATCTACAGGTCAAAGACTGTGGGGTGGAACCATCTACAGGTCAAAGACTGTGGGGTGGAACCATCCATCATACAGGTCAAAGACTGTGGGGTGGAACCATCTACAGGTCAAAGACTGTGGGGTGGAACCATCTACAGGTCAAAGACTGTGGGGTGGAACCATCTACAGGTCAAAGACTGTGGGGTGGAACCATCTACAGGTCAAAGACTGTGGGGTGGAACCATCTACAGGTCAAAGACTGTGGGGTGGAACCATCTACAGGTCAAAGACTGTGGGGTGGAACCATCTACAGGTCAAAGACTGTGGGGTGGAACCATCTACAGGTCAAAGACTGTGGGGTGGAACCATCTACAGGTCAAAGACTGTGGGGTGGAACCATCTACAGGTCAAAGACTGTGGGGTGGAACCATCTGTGTCAAAGACTGTGGGTGGAACCATCTACAGGTCAAAGACTGTGGGGTGGAACCATCTACAGGTCAGGTCAAAGACTGTGGGGTGGAACCATCTACAGGTCAAAGACTGTGGGGTGGAACCATCTACAGGTCAAAGACTGTGGGGTGGAACCATCTACAGGTCAAAGACTGTGGGGTGGAACCATCTACAGGTCAAAGACTGTGGGGTGGAATCTACAGGTCAAAGACTGTGGGGTGGAACCATCTACAGGTCAAAGACTGTGGGGTGGAACCATCTACAGGTCAAAGACTGTGGGGTGGAACCATCTACAGGTCAAAGACTGTGGGGTGGAACCATCTACAGGTCAAAGACTGTGGGGTGGAACCATCTACAGGTCAAAGACTGTGGGGTGGAACCATCTATAGGTCAAAGACTGTGGGGTGGAACCATCTACAGGTCAAAGACTGTGGGGTGGAACCATCTACAGGTCAAAGACTGTGGGGTGGAACCATCTAGAGGTCAAAGACTGTGGGGTGGAACCATCTACAGGTCAAAGACTGTGGGGTGGAACCATCTACATCAAAGACTGTGGGGTGGAACCATCAGGTCAAAGACTGTGGGGTGGAACCATCTACAGGTCAAAGACTGTGGGGTGGAACCATCTACATCACAGGTCAAAGACTGTGGGGTGGAACCATCTACAGGTCAAAGACTGTGGGGTGGAACCATCTACAGGTCAAAGACTGTGGGGTGGAACCATCTACAGGTCAAAGACTGACTGGGGTGGAACCATCTACATCACAGGTCAAAGACTGTGGGGTGGAACCATCTACATCACAGGTCAAAGACTGTGGGGTGGAACCATCTACATGTCAAAGACTGTGGGGTGGAATCATCTACAGGTCAAAGACTGTGGGGTGGAACCATCTACAGCTCAAAGACTGTGGGGTGGAACCATCTACAGGTCAAAGACTGTGGGGTGGAACCATCTACAGGTCAAAGACTGTGGGGTGGAACCATCTACATCACAGGTCAAAGACTGTGGGGTGGAACCATCTATAGGTCAAAGACTGTGGGGTGGAACCATCTACAGGTCAAAGACTGTGGGGTGGAACCATCTACAGGTCAAAGACTGTGGGGTGGAACCATCTACATGTCAAAGACTGTGGGGTGGAACCATCTACAGGTCAAAGACTGAGGGGTGGAACCATCTACATCACAGGTCAAAGACTGTGGGGTGGAACCATCTACAGGTCAAAGACTGTGGGGTGGAACCATCTACAGGTCAAAGACTGTGGGGTGGAACCATCTACAGGTCAAAGACTGTGGGGTGGAACCATCTACATCACAGGTCAAAGACTGTGGGGTGGAACCATCTACATCACAGGTCAAAGACTGTGGGGTGGAACCATCTACATGTCAAAGACTGTGGGGTGGAACCATCTACAGGTCAAAGACTGAGGGGTGGAACCATCTACATCACAGGTCAAAGACTGTGGGGTGGAACCATCTACAGGTCAAAGACTGTGGGGTGGAACCATCTACAGGTCAAAGACTGTGGGGTGGAACCATCTACAGGTCAAAGACTGTGGGGTGGAACCATCTACATCACAGGTCAAAGACTGTGGGGTGGAACCATCTACATCACAGGTCAAAGACTGTGGGGTGGAACCATCTACATGTCAAAGACTGTGGGGTGGAATCATCTACAGGTCAAAGACTGTGGGGTGGAACCATCTACAGGTCAAAGACTGTGGGGTGGAACCATCTACAGGTCAAAGACTGTGGGGTGGAACCATCTACAGGTCAAAGACTGTGGGGTGGAACCATCTACATCACAGGTCAAAGACTGTGGGGTGGAACCATCTATAGGTCAAAGACTGTGGGGTGGAACCATCTACAGGTCAAAGACTGTGGGGTGGAACCATCTACAGGTCAAAGACTGTGGGGTGGAACCATCTACAGGTCAAAGACTGTGGGGTGGAACCATCTACAGGTCAAAGACTGTGGGGTGGAACCATCTACAGGTCAAAGACTGTGGGGTGGAACCATCTACAGGTCAAAGACTGTGGGGTGGAACCATCTACAGGTCAAAGACTGTGGGGTGGAACCATCTACAGGTCAAAGACTGTGGGGTGGAACCATCTACAGGTCAAAGACTGTGGGGTGGAACCATCTACAGGTCAAAGACTGTGGGGTGGAACCATCTACAGGTCAAAGACTGTGGGGTGGAACCATCTACAGGTCAAAGACTGTGGGGTGGAACCATCTACAGGTCAAAGACTGTGGGGTGGAACCATCTACAGGTCAAAGACTGTGGGGTGGAACCATCTACAGGTCAAAGACTGTGGGGTGGAACCATCTACAGGTCAAAGACTGTGGGGTGGAACCATCTACAGGTCAAAGACTGTGGGGTGGAACCATCTACATAGGTCAAAGTCAAAGACTGTGGGGTGGAACCATCTACAGGTCAAAGACTGTGGGGTGGAACCATCTACAGGTCAAAGACTGTGGGGTGGAACCATCTATAGGTCAAAGACTGTGGGGTGGAACCATCTACAGGTCAAAGACTGTGGGGTGGAACCATCTACATGTCAAAGACTGTGGGGTGGAACCATCTACATCTACAGGTCAAAGACTGTGGGGTGGAACCATCTACATCTACAGGTCAAAGACTGTGGGGTGGAACCATCTACAGGTCAAAGACTGTGGGGTGGAACCATCTACAGGTCAAAGACTGGGGTGGAACCATCTACATCACAGGTCAAAGACTGTGGGGTGGAACCATCTACAGGTCAAAGACTGTGGGGTGGAACCATCTACAGGTCAAAGACTGTGGGGTGGAACCATCTACAGGTCAAAGACTGTGGGGTGGAACCATCTACAGGTCAAAGACTGTGGAGTGGAACCATCTACATCTACAGGTCAAAGACTGTGGGGTGGAACCATCTACAGGTCAAAGACTGTGGGGTGGAACCATCTACAGGTCAAAGACTGTGGGGTGGAACCATCTACAGGTCAAAGACTGTGGGGTGGAACCATCTACAGGTCAAAGACTGTGGGGTGGAACCATCTACAGGTCAAAGACTGTGGGGTGGAACCATCTACATCTACAGGTCAAAGACTGTGGGGTGGAACCATCTACATCTACAGGTCAAAGACTGTGGGGTGGAACCATCTACAGGTCAAAGACTGTGGGGTGGAACCATCTACAGGTCAAAGACTGTGGGGTGGAATCATCTACAGGTCAAAGACTGTGGGGTGGAACCATCTATAGGTCAAAGACTGTGGGGTGGAACCATCTACAGGTCAAAGACTGTGGGGTGGAACCATCTACAGGTCAAAGACTGTGGGGTGGAACCATCTACAGGTCAAAGACTGTGGGGTGGAATCATCTACATGTCAAAGACTGTGGGGTGGAATCATCTACATGTCAAAGACTGTGGGGTGGAACCATCTACATGTCAAAGACTGTGGGGTGGAACCATCTACATGTCAAAGACTGTGGGGTGGAACCATCTACATGTCAAAGACTGTGGGGTGGAACCATCTACAGGTCAAAGACTGTGGGGTGGAACCATCTACATCACAGGTCAAAGACTGTGGGGTGGAACCATCTACAGGTCAAAGACTGAGGGGTGGAACCATCTACATCACAGGTCAAAGACTGTGGGGTGGAACCATCTACAGGTCAAAGACTGTGGGGTGGAACCATCTACAGGTCAAAGACTGTGGGGTGGAACCATCTACAGGTCAAAGACTGTGGGGTGGAACCATCTACAGGTCAAAGACTGTGGGGTGGAACCATCTACAGGTCAAAGACTGTGGGGTGGAACCATCTACAGGTCAAAGACTGTGGGGTGGAACCATCTACATCACAGGTCAAAGACTGTGGGGTGGAACCATCTACATGTCAAAGACTGTGGGGTGGAATCATCTACAGGTCAAAGACTGTGGGGTGGAACCATCTACAGTCAAAGACTGTGGGGTGGAACCATCTACAGGTCAAAGACTGTGGGGTGGAACCATCTACAGGTCAAAGACTGTGGGGTGGAACCATCTACATCACAGGTCAAAGACTGTGGGGTGGAACCATCTACAGGTCAAAGACTGTGGGGTGGAACCATCTACAGGTCAAAGACTGTGGGGTGGAACCATCTACAGGTCAAAGACTGTGGGGTGGAACCATCTACAGGTCAAAGACTGTGGGGTGGAACCATCTACAGGTCAAAGACTGTGGGGTGGAACCATCTACAGGTCAAAGACTGTGGGGTGGAACCATCTACATGTCAAAGACTGTGGGGTGGAACCATCTAGATGTCAAAGACTGTGGGGTGGAACCATCTACATCTACAGGTCAAAGACTGTTGGGTGGAACCATCTATAGGTCAAAGACTGTGGGGTGGAACCATCTATAGGTCAAAGACTGTGGGGTGGAACCATCTACAGGTCAAAGACTGTGGGGTGGAACCATCTACAGGTCAAAGACTGTGGGGTGGAACCATCTACAGGTCAAAGACTGTGGGGTGGAACCATCTACAGGTCAAAGACTGTGGGGTGGAACCATCTACAGGTCAAAGACTGTGGGGTGGAACCATCTACAGGTCAAAGACTGTGGGTGGGGTCAAAGGTGGAACCATCTACAGGTCAAAGACTGTGGGGTGGAACCATCTATAGGTCAAAGACTGTGGGGTGGAACCATCTACAGGTCAAAGACTGTGGGGTGGAACCATCTACAGGTCAAAGACTGTGGGGTGGAACCATCTACAGGTCAAAGACTGTGGGGTGGAACCATCTACAGGTCAAAGACTGTGGGGTGGAACCATCTACAGGTCAAAGACTGTGGGGTGGAACCATCTACAGGTCAAAGACTGTGGGGTGGAACCATCTACAGGTCAAAGACTGTGGGGTGGAACCATCTACAGGTCAAAGACTGTGGGGTGGAACCATCTACATGTCAAAGACTGTGGGGTGGAACCATCTACATGTCAAAGACTGTGGGGTGGAACCATCTACATGTCAAAGACTGTGGGGTGGAACCATCTACATGTCAAAGACTGTGGGGTGGAACCATCTACAGGTCAAAGACTGTGGGGTGGAACCATCTACAGGTCAAAGACTGTGGGGTGGAACCATCTACATGTCAAAGACTGTGGGGTGGAACCATCTATAGGTCAAAGACTGTGGGGTGGAACCATCTATAGGTCAAAGACTGTGGGGTGGAACCATCTACAGGTCAAAGACTGTGGGGTGGAACCATCTAGGTCAAAGACTGTGGGGTGGAACCATCAGGTCAAAGACTGTGGGGTGGAACCATCTACAGGTCAAAGACTGTGGGGTGGAACCATCTACAGGTCAAAGACTGTGGGGTGGAACCATCTAGATGTCAAAGACTGTGGGGTGGAACCATCTACATCTACAGGTCAAAGACTGTGGGGTGGAACCATCTACATCTACAGGTCAAAGACTGTGGGGTGGAACCATCTACAGGTCAAAGACTGGGGTGGAACCATCTACATCACAGGTCAAAGACTGTGGGGTGGAACCATCTACAGGTCAAAGACTGTGGGGTGGAACCATCTACAGGTCAAAGACTGTGGGGTGGAACCATCTACATGTCAAAGACTGTGGGGTGGAACCATCTACAGGTCAAAGACTGTGGGGTGGAACCATCTACAGGTCAAAGACTGTGGGGTGGAACCATCTACATGTCAAAGACTGTGGGGTGGAACCATCTATAGGTCAAAGACTGTGGGGTGGAACCATCTATAGGTCAAAGACTGTGGGGTGGAACCATCTACAGGTCAAAGACTGTGGGGTGGAACCAGGTCAAAGACTGTGGGGTGGAAACATCACAGGTCAAAGACTGTGGGGTGGAACCATCTACAGGTCAAAGACTGTGGGGTGGAACCATCTACAGGTCAAAGACTGTGGGGTGGAACCATCTACAGGTCAAAGACTGTGGGGTGGAACCATCTACAGGTCAAAGACTGTGGGGTGGAACCATCTACATACAGGTCAAAGACTGTGGGGTGGAACCATCTACAGGTCAAAGACTGTGGGGTGGAATCCATCTGGAACCATCACAGGTCAAAGACTGTGGGGTGGAACCATCTACAGGTCAAAGACTGTGGGGTGGAACCATCTACAGGTCAAAGACTGTGGGGTGGACTGTGGGGTGGAACCATCTACAGGTCAAAGACTGTGGGGTGGAACCATCTACAGGTCAAAGACTGTGGGGTGGAACCATCTACAGGTCAAAGACTGTGGGGTGGAACCATCTACAGGTCAAAGACTGTGGGGTGGAACCATCTACATCTACAGGTCAAAGACTGTGGGGTGGAACCATCTACAGGTCAAAGACTGTGGGGTGGA
Source organism: Oncorhynchus gorbuscha (assembly GCF_021184085.1). Taxonomy (NCBI): domain Eukaryota; kingdom Metazoa; phylum Chordata; class Actinopteri; order Salmoniformes; family Salmonidae; genus Oncorhynchus; species Oncorhynchus gorbuscha. The sequence goes on along the minus strand of NW_025745856.1, from coordinate 219,391 downwards.
ACCATCTACAGGTCAAAGACTGTGGGGTGGAACCATCTACAGGTCAAAGACTGTGGGGTGGAACCATCTACAGGTCAAAGACTGTGGGGTGGAACCATCTAGATGTCAAAGACTGTGGGGTGGAACCATCTACAGGTCAAAGACTGTGGGGTGGAACCATCTACAGGTCAAAGACTGTGGGGTGGAACCATCTACAGGTCAAAGACTGTGGGGTGGAACCATCTACATCTACAGGTCAAAGACTGTGGGGTGGAACCATCTACATCTACAGGTCAAAGACTGTGGGGTGGAACCATCTACAGGTCAAAGACTGTGGGGTGGAACCATCTACAGGTCAAAGACTGTGGGGTGGAACCATCTACAGGTCAAAGACTGTGGGGTGGAACCATCTACAGGTCAAAGACTGTGGGGTGGAACCATCTACAGGTCAAAGACTGTGGGGTGGAACCATCTACAGGTCAAAGACTGTGGGGTGGAACCATCTACAGGTCAAAGACTGTGGGGTGGAACCATCTACAGGTCAAAGACTGTGGGGTGGAACCATCTACAGGTCAAAGACTGTGGGGTGGAACCATCTACAGGTCAAAGACTGTGGGGTGGAACCATCTACAGGTCAAAGACTGTGGGGTGGAACCATCTATAGGTCAAAGACTGTGGGGTGGAACCATCTACAGGTCAAAGACTGTGGGGTGGAACCATCTACAGGTCAAAGACTGTGGGGTGGAACCATCTACAGGTCAAAGACTGTGGGGTGGAATCATCTATCATGTCAAAGACTGTGGGGTGGAACCATCTACATGTCAAAGACTGTGGGGTGGAACCATCTACAGGTCAAAGACTGTGGGGTGGAACCATCTACAGGTCAAAGACTGTGGGGTGGAACCATCTACAGGTCAAAGACTGTGGGGTGGAACCATCTACATCACAGGTCAAAGACTGTGGGGTGGAACCATCTATAGGTCAAAGACTGTGGGGTGGAACCATCTACAGGTCAAAGACTGTGGGGTGGAACCATCTACAGGTCAAAGACTGTGGGGTGGAACCATCTAGATGTCAAAGACTGTGGGGTGGAACCATCTACAGGTCAAAGACTGTGGAACCATCTACATCACAGGTCAAAGACTGTGGGGTGGAACCATCTACAGGTCAAAGACTGTGGGGTGGAACCATCAAAGACTGGAACATCACAGGTCAAAGACTGTGGGGTGGAACCATCTGGAACATCACAGGTCAAAGACTGTGGGGTGGAACCATCTACAGGTCAAAGACTGTGGGGTGGAACCATCTACAGGTCAAAGACTGTGGGGTGGAACCATCTACAGGTCAAAGACTGTGGGGTGGAACCATCTACAGGTCAAAGACTGTGGGGTGGAACCATCTACAGGTCAAAGACTGTGGGGTGGAACCATCTAAAGGTCAAAGACTGTGGGGTGGAACCATCTACAGGTCAAAGACTGTGGGGTGGAACCATCTACAGGTCAAAGACTGTGGGGTGGAACCATCTACAGGTCAAAGACTGTGGGGTGGAACCATCTACCATCTACAGGTCAAAGACTGTGGGGTGGAACCATCTACATCACAGGTCAAAGACTGTGGGGTGGAACCATCTACAGGTCAAAGACTGTGGGGTGGAACCATCTACAGGTCAAAGACTGTGGGGTGGAACCATCTATAGGTCAAAGACTGTGGGGTGGAACCATCTAGATGTCAAAGACTGTGGGGTGGAACCATCTACAGGTCAAAGACTGTGGGGTGGAACCATCTACAGGTCAAAGACTGTGGGGTGGAACCATCTACAGGTCAAAGACTGTGGGGTGGAACCATCTACAGGTCAAAGACTGTGGGGTGGAACCATCTACAGGTCAAAGACTGTGGGGTGGAACCATCTACAGGTCTGGGGTGGAACAGGTCAAAGACTGTGGGGTGGAACCATCTACAGGTCAAAGACTGTGGGGTGGAACCATCTACAGGTCAAAGACTGTGGGGTGGAACCATCTACAGGTCAAAGACTGTGGGGTGGAACCATCTACAGGTCAAAGACTGTGGGGTGGAACCATCTACAGGTCAAAGACTGTGGGGTGGAACCATCTGGAACCATAGGTCAAAGACTGTGGGGTGGAACCATCTACAGGTCAAAGACTGTGGGGTGGAACCATCTACAGGTCAAAGACTGTGGGGTGGAACCATCTACAGGTCAAAGACTGTGGGGTGGAACCATCTACAGGTCAAAGACTGTGGGGTGGAACCATCTACAGGTCAAAGACTGTGGGGTGGAACCATCTACAGGTCAAAGACTGTGGGGTGGAACCATCTACCATCTACAGGTCAAAGACTGTGGGGTGGAACCATCTACATCTACAGGTCAAAGACTGTGGGAACCATCTACAGGTCAAAGACTGTGGGGTGGAACCATCTACAGGTCAAAGACTGTGGGGTGGAACCATCTACAGGTCAAAGACTGTGGGGTGGAACCATCTACAGGTCAAAGACTGTGGGGTGGAACCATCTACAGGTCAAAGACTGTGGGGTGGAACCATCTACAGGTCAAAGACTGTGGGGTGGAACCATCTACAGGTCAAAGACTGTGGGGTGGAACCATCTACAGGTCAAAGACTGTGGGGTGGAACCATCTATAGGTCAAAGACTGTGGGGTGGAACCATCTACAGGTCAAAGACTGTGGGGTGGAACCATCTACATCACAGGTCAAAGACTGTGGGGTGGAACCATCTACATCACAGGTCAAAGACTGTGGGGTGGAACCATCTACAGGTCAAAGACTGTGGGGTGGAACCATCTACAGGTCAAAGACTGTGGGGTGGAACCATCTACAGGTCAAAGACTGTGGGGTGGAACCATCTACAGGTCAAAGACTGTGGGGTGGAACCATCTACAGGTCAAAGACTGTGGGGTGGAACCATCTACAGGTCAAAGACTGTGGGGTGGAACCATCTACAGGTCAAAGACTGTGGGGTGGAACCATCTACAGGTCAAAGACTGTGGGGTGGAACCATCTACAGGTCAAAGACTGTGGGTGGAACCATCTACAGGTCAAAGACTGTGGGGTGGAACCATCTACAGGTCAAAGACTGTGGGGTGGAACCATCTACAGGTCAAAGACTGTGGGGTGGAACCATCTACAGGTCAAAGACTGTGGGGTGGAACCATCTACAGGTCAAAGACTGTGGGGTGGAACCATCTACAGGTCAAAGACTGTGGGGTGGAACCATCTAGATGTCAAAGACTGTGGGGTGGAACCATCTACAGGTCAAAGACTGTGGGGTGGAACCATCTACAGGTCAAAGACTGTGGGGTGGAACCATCTACAGGTCAAAGACTGTGGGGTGGAACCATCTACAGGTCAAAGACTGTGGGGTGGAACCATCTACAGGTCAAAGACTGTGGGGTGGAACCATCTACAGGTCAAAGACTGTGGGGTGGAACCATCTACAGGTCAAAGACTGTGGGGTGGAACCATCTACAGGTCAAAGACTGTGGGGTGGAACCATCTACAGGTCAAAGACTGTGGGGTGGAACCATCTACAGGTCAAAGACTGTGGGGTGGAACCATCTACAGGTCAAAGACTGTGGGGTGGAACCATCTACAGGTCAAAGACTGTGGGGTGGAACCATCTACAGGTCAAAGACTGTGGGGTGGAACCATCTATACAGGTCAAAGACTGTGGGGTGGAACCATCTACAGGTCAAAGACTGTGGGGTGGAACCATCTACAGGTCAAAGACTGTGGGGTGGAACCATCTATAGGTCAAAGACTGTGGGGTGGAACCATCTACAGGTCAAAGACTGTGGGGTGGAACCATCTACAGGTCAAAGACTGTTGGGTGGAACCATCTCTATAGGTCAAAGACTGTGGGGTGGAACCATCTATAGGTCAAAGACTGTGGGGTGGAACCATCTATAGGTCAAAGACTGTGGGGTGGAACCATCTATAGGTCAAAGACTGTGGGGTGGAACCATCTACAGGTCAAAGACTGTGGGGTGGAATCATCTACAGGTCAAAGACTGTTGGGTGGAACCATCTATAGGTCAAAGACTGTGGGGTGGAACCATCTATAGGTCAAAGACTGTGGGGTGGAACCATCTATAGGTCAAAGACTGTGGGGTGGAACCATCTATAGGTCAAAGACTGTGGGGTGGAACCATCACATGTCACAGTGTAAAAAGGGTTGATGTTGTCTCACCTATGTCCTCCTCCAGGTACGTGATGTCCTTCCCGTTCTCCGTCAGGGCCTTGAACACCTCCAGCCTGTCAGACAGGTCCTCATTGGACGGCTGGTAGTCTCTGATCACCTTGAAGAAGAAGGCCCGCAGAGGACCCAGATGCTCACCCTGGTAGACACACACACACAGAGACACACAGACACACACACAGAGAGAGAGGGAGGCAACACACACACACACACAGAGAGAGAGAGAGGGAGGCAACACACACACACACACACACAGACACACACACACACACACAGAGAGAGAGGGAGGCAACATACTTTCTTGTTCTCTGTGGCGCCTCCTAGATAGTGTGTGTGTGTGTGTGTGTGTGTGTGTGTGTGTGTGTGTGTGTGTGTGTGTGTGTGTGTGTGTGTGTGTGTGTGTGTGTGTGTGTGTGTGTGTGTGTGTGTGTGTGTGTGTGTGTGTGTGTGTGTGTGTCTGTGTGTGTGTCTGTGTGTGTGTGTACCTGTCCCTGTATGACAGCTCTGAGGAGCAGCAGGACAGCATGTCTAGCTTCAGGTGGCTGTTCTGGAGTCAGCATGTCCTCCACCGCCTTCCATACGGCTTCCACTGCATGCTAACACACACACACATTAATATACACACAAACAGAGAGGGAGGCAAACACACACACACAGAGGGAGGCAACACACAGAGAGAGGCAACACACTGTGTGTGTGTCTGTCTGTGTGTGTGTGTGACTGTCTGTGTGAACCCTGTCCCTGTGACAGCTCTGAGGGAGCAGCAGGACAGCATGTCTAGCTTCACACGAGAGAGAGGGAGGCAACACGCACACACACAGGGAGGCACACACACACACACACACACAGAGAGGGAGGCAACACACACACACACACACACAGAGAGGGAGGCAACACACACACACACAGAGAGGGAGGCAACACACACACACACACACAGAGGGAGGCAACACACACACACACAGAGAGGGGGGCAACACACACACACACAGAGAGGGGGAGGCAACACACACACAGAGAGGGAGGAAACACACACACATTAATACACACACACACGGTGTGCTCTCTCACCTCCTCAAACTTCTTGGCCTTGGCCAGGTCAGAGACATGGTTAGCAACCCGGATTCTGTTGCTAAGTCCACAGTCAGGGTGCAGCTCCTGAAGAGAAAGACAGCAACATGGTCAGAGACAGAAAACTGATTGTGTGTGTGTGGTATGTATGAGTATGTATGTGTGTACAGTATGTGTGTGTGTGTGTGTGTGTGTGTGTGTGTGTGTGTGTGTGTGTGTGTGTGTGTGTGTGTGTGTGGTGTGTACAGTGTGTGTGTGGTGTGTACAGTGTGTGTGTGGTGTGTACAGTGTGTGTGTGGTGTGTACAGTGTGTGTGTGGTGTGTACAGTGTGTGTGTGGTGTGTTGTGAGGTGTGTGTGTGTTGTGAGGTGTGTGTGTGTTGTGAGGTGTGTGTGTGTTGTGAGTTGTGTGTGTGTGTTGTGAGGTGTGTGTGTGTTGTGAGGTGTGTGTGTGTTGTGAGGTGTGTGTGTGTTGTGAGGTGTGTGTGTTGTGAGGTGTGTGTGTGTTGTGAGTGTGTGTGTGTTGTGAGGTGTGTGTGTGTTGTGAGGTGTGTGTGTGTTGTGAGTGTGTGTGTGTGTTGTGAGTGTGTGTGTGTGTTGTGAGGTGTGTGTGTGTTGTGAGGTGTGTGTGTGTTGTGAGTGTGTGTGTGTGTTGTGAGGTGTGTGTGTGTGTGTGTTGTGAGGTGTGTGTGTGTTGTGAGGTGTGTGTGTGTTGTGAGGTGTGTGTGTGTTGTGAGGTGTGTGTGTGTTGTGAGGTGTGTGTGTGTGTGTGTTGTGAGGTGTGTGTGTTGTGAGGTGTGTGTGTGTTGTGAGGTGTGTGTGTGTGTGTGTGTGTGTGTGTGTGTGTGTGTGTGTGTGTGGTGTGTACAGTATGTGTGTGTTGTGTTGTGTTGTGTTGTGTTGTGTTGTGTTGTGTTGTGTTGTGTTGTGTTGTGTGTGTGTGTGTGTGTGTGGTCACATACCTTGAGTATATCCAGTGTAATGATGAACTCTGAGGGCTTGCTCTCTGTCTGCTTGCTGGGGGGTCGAGGGGATCCCAAACCAAACATCCCCTTTACCTTGTCCTTCAGACTCTCTTTACTGGCCTGCTTGTTCATGGCTGGGGGTCCAGGAGGGGTCCTGTGGGGAGGGACCAGGCAGCTTACACTCTACTGGGGCTCTGGGGGAAACAGAGGGAGGAACACAGGTTAATAAAACCAGCAGGGTCAGAGAGAGAGAACATGACTAGTATTGGGTGGTAGAGAGGAGAGAACGTGAATAGTATTGGGTGGTAGAGAGAGAACATGACTAGTATTGGGTGGTAGAGAGGAGAGAACGTGAATAGTATTGGGTGGTAGAGAGAGAGAGAACGTGAATAGTATTGGGTGGTAGAGAGGAGAGAACGTGAATAGTATTGGGTGGTAGAGAGAGAGAGAACGTGACTAGTATTGGGTGGTAGAGAGAGAGAGAACATGACTAGTATTGGGTGGTAGAGAGAGAGAGAACATGACTAGTATTGGGTGGTAGAGAGAGAGAGAACATGACTAGTATTGGGTGGTAGAGAGAGAGAGAGAACATGACTAGTATTGGGTGGTAGAGAGAGAGAACATGACTAGTATTGGGTGGTAGAGAGAGAGAGAGAACATGACTAGTATTGGGTGGTAGAGAGAGAGAGAGAACATGACTAGTATTGGGTGGTAGAGAGAGAGAGAGAACATGACTAGTATTGGGTGGTAGAGAGAGAGAGAGAACATGACTAGTATTGGGTGGTAGAGAGAGAGAGAGAACGTGAATAGTATTGGGTGGTAGAGAGAGAGAGAGAACGTGAATAGTATTGGGTGGTAGAGAGAGAGAGAGAACATGACTAGTATTGGGTGGTAGAGAGAGAGAGAGAGAGAGAGAGAACATGACTAGTATTGGGTGGTAGAGAGAGAGAGAACATGACTAGTATTGGGTGGTAGAGAGAGAGAGAACATGACTAGTATTGGGTGGTAGAGAGAGAGAGAGAACATGACTAGTATTGGGTGGTAGAGAGAGAGAGAGAACATGACTAGTATTGGGTGGTAGAGAGAGAGAGAACATGACTAGTATTGGGTGGTAGAGAGAACATGACTAGTATTGGGTGGTAGAGAGAGAGAGAACATGACTAGTATTGGGTGGTAGAGAGAGAGAGAACATGAATAGTATTGGGTGGTAGAGAGAGAGAGAACATGAATAGTATTGGGTGGTAGAGAGAGAACATGAATAGTATTGGGTGGTAGAGAGAGAGAGAACATGAATAGTATTGGGTGGTAGAGAGAGAGAGAACGTGAATAGTATTGGGTGGTAGAGAGAGAACATGAATAGTATTGGGTGGTAGAGAGAGAGAGAACATGAATAGTATTGGGTGGTAGAGAGGAGAGAATGTGAATAGTATTGGGTGGTAGAGAGAGAGAGAACGTGAATAGTATTGGGTGGTAGAGAGAGAACATGAATAGTATTGGGTGGTAGAGAGAGAGAGAACATGAATAGTATTGGGTGGTAGAGAGGAGAGAATGTGAATAGTATTGGGTGGTAGAGAGAGAGAGAACGTGAATAGTATTGGGTGGTAGAGAGAGAGAGAACGTGACTAGTATTGGGTGGTAGAGAGAGAGAACGTGACTAGTATTGGGTGGTAGAGAGAGAGAGAACATGACTAGTATTGGGTGGTAGAGAGAGAGAGAACATGACTAGTATTGGGTGGTAGAGAGAGAGAGAACATGACTAGTATTGGGTGGTAGAGAGAGAGAGAACATGACTAGTATTGGGTGGTAGAGAGAGAGAGAGAACATGACTAGTATTGGGTGGTAGAGAGAGAGAGAGAACATGACTAGTATTGGGTGGTAGAGAGAGAGAGAGAACATGACTAGTATTGGGTGGTAGAGAGAGAGAGAGAACGTGAATAGTATTGGGTGGTAGAGAGAGAGAGAGAACGTGAATAGTATTGGGTGGTAGAGAGAGAGAGAGAACATGACTAGTATTGGGTGGTAGAGAGAGAGAGAGAGAGAGAGAACATGACTAGTATTGGGTGGTAGAGAGAGAGAGAACATGACTAGTATTGGGTGGTAGAGAGAGAACATGACTAGTATTGGGTGGTAGAGAGAGAGAGAACATGACTAGTATTGGGTGGTAGAGAGAGAGAGAGAACATGACTAGTATTGGGTGGTAGAGAGAGAGAGAACATGACTAGTATTGGGTGGTAGAGAGAGAACATGACTAGTATTGGGTGGTAGAGAGAGAGAGAACATGACTAGTATTGGGTGGTAGAGAGAGAGAACATGAATAGTATTGGGTGGTAGAGAGAGAGAGAACATGACTAGTATTGGGTGGTAGAGAGAGAGAGAACATGACTAGTATTGGGTGGTAGAGAGATAACATGAATAGTATTGGGTGGTAGAGAGAGAGAACATGACTAGTATTGGGTGGTAGAGAGAGAGAGAGAACATGACTAGTATTGGGTGGTAGAGAGGAGAGAGAACATGAATAGTATTGGGTGGTAGAGAGATAACATGAATAGTATTGGGTGGTAGAGAGAGATAACATGAATAGTATTGGGTGGTAGAGAGAGAGAACATTAATAGTATTGGGTGGTAGAGAGAGAACATGACTAGTATTGGGTGGTAGAGAGAGAACATGACTAGTATTGGGTGGTAGAGAGAGAGAGAGAACATGACTAGTATTGGGTGGTAGAGAGAGAGAGAACATGACTAGTATTGGGTGGTAGAGAGAGAGAGAACATGACTAGTATTGGGTGGTAGAGAGAGAACATGACTAGTAGAGAGAGAGAACATGAATAGTATTGGGTGGTAGAGAGAGAGAGAACATGAATAGTATTGGAGAACATGAATAGTATTGGGTGGTAGAGAGATAACATGAATAGTATTGGGTGGTAGAGAGAGATAACATGAATAGTATTGGGTGGTAGAGAGAGAGAGAACATGAATAGTATTGGGTGGTAGAGAGAGAACATGAATAGTATTGGGTGGTAGAGAGAGAACATGAATAGTATTGGGTGGTAGAGAGAGAGAGAACATGACTAGTATTGGGTGGTAGAGAGAGAACATGAATAGTATTGGGTGGTAGAGAGAGAACATGAATAGTATTGGGTGGTAGAGAGATAACGTGAATAGTATTGGGTGGTAGAGAGGAGAGAGAACATGAATAGTATTGGGTGGTAGAGAGAGAGAACATGACTAGTATTGGGTGGTAGAGAGAGAGAGAACATGAATAGTATTGGGTGGTAGAGAGGAGAGAGAACATGAATAGTATTGGGTGGTAGAGAGATAACATGAATAGTATTGGGTGGTAGAGAGAGAGAGAACGTGAATAGTATTGGGTGGTAGAGAGGAGAGAGAACATGAATAGTATTGGGTGGTAGAGAGATAACATGAATAGTATTGGGTGGTAGAGAGAGAGAACATGAATAGTATTGGGTGGTAGAGAGGAGAGAGAACATGAATAGTATTGGGTGGTAGAGAGAGAGAACATGAATAGTATTGGGTGGTAGAGAGAGAGAGAACATGAATAGTATTGGGTGGTAGAGAGATAACATGAATAGTATTGGGTGGTAGAGAGAGAGAACATGAATAGTATTGGGTGGTAGAGAGAGAGAACATGAATAGTATTGGGTGGTAGAGAGGAGAGATAACATGAATAGTATTGGGTGGTAGAGAGAGAGAGAACGTGAATAGTATTGGGTGGTAGAGAGGAGAGAGAACATGAATAGTATTGGGTGGTAGAGAGATAACATGAATAGTATTGGGTGGTCCATTATTCCACTCCTCTATGGGAACTTTGTATCATTTAGGAAAGCCATGGAGTTGTCTCAGAAAACAGTTGGTTATCAATGTTCAGACTACGTTTCCTCACATCCTACCCACTCGCCTCCTTTTAACCACAAGGTTGCTTCTCCTCAGACCTTCAATGTTTTTTTATTTATTTTTATACCAGAAATAAAATTCACTTAAATGTGTTTTGAGTACAAGGAATCAAGGAAAGATCAATTGAGAGAGCCCTGGTCCAACTTTTTGCTATTAGTTTCTGTCAAACAGATAAATGACAAGACAGAGACATGCCCCAACATCACACCCCTCCTCGACATCGTGTGTGTCCTTTGCACCTGTGGTTCTCCAGAAATTAGTGCACGTCCAGACTCACACCACATGCATCTTGCAAAGCGAGTTAGGGGTTAGGAGCTAGGGGTTAGGGTCTAGGGGTTTGGAGCTAGGGGTTAGGAGCACATTAGACAGCAAACAATTGCCCTTGAACCATTGCATTCCTCTGCACATCCTAAAGGGCCTTTGATATGATATTCATAACGGTGTTGTTACATAAAGCGAATAATAACCGCTTGTACAGAAAGCAGCCAGCACTCTGTTATAGTCACGGGAAAGTGGTAGTTTGTGTGCTAATATAGAATTACGCCCCAAATGGCACAATCACTACATATAGAATATAGTGCCATTTGGGACGCAATTAGGCCATACTTCAGTAGCTAGTCAGTAGTACCTACAACCTCGGGATCAGCGACAATCAGCTATTGAGTTCTAGCTGGGGGGAGAGAGACTGTACCACGAAACAAGCCAGGAGAATGCTGAAATAATTATCCCTGTCAAGCAGAGAGAAACCCGAGCGAACAACGACAGCTAACTAATGTTATCTAGTTCTGTTTTAGATGTAACAACAGTACCCGGTCAGGTGCCCATTCGTGTATGTTCAACATCCGTCCGGAACAGCTGACAAAATAGCGGACAGGGAGAGAGAAAGAGCGACACAAACGAGCACTAATAAATAGATATTGTTGACTAGCTATCTGCTTGTTTTCGTTCCAGACCTAGGGCTTTAAAAACAACGGGAGTTCATACCTGCTATCGATCTGGATGCGTTTCTGCCGTCATTCACGCGAGGCTGGCAGGTGGACAAAATACCGAGCAAGACAAATTCATGCATTTATAATTTGTTTATGCCAATATTTCAAAAGCTTTCCTCAAGTCAGATCAGTCCCCCCACTCGACAACCGGATGGACTGTCGGGCACTTCCTATAAAAACACGTTTTGTCGCGGGAGTTGATGGGAAATGTAGTTCCTACTAAAAACATTGCTCGACGAAGCAAGAGGTGTCGAGTTAAAAACATTTGTTTTTAACATTTGTTTAATGTTCTAGCTATTCTTAACGTGCCTGTCGTTTGAAAATTAAATCGACAACCCTAGTAGGTCACGTTTCAATATCCATCAATAGTACTTGGAAAATGTTACCAAAACGTTTATATACATGTGTTTTAGCTAGCTAACCAGATTTTATTTTATCACTAAAATAGCTAACAAGCTAATGTTGTTAGCCACGGTCCGTCCCACTTGCAGCACAACGGTATCCTATGCTTTCCACTGTTTCAAAATGACCTCGCCTTATTTCGTTGAGAGTACCGCGGTCATCACTCCGAGCGGTAACAAGACGGTGCCCGGTGCCGGTTTAGCCACGACGTTAAAAACTAGGATGGAGAGGAGAGTGTTGAGGGCGCACGTGAAACAGGAGGAAGAAGATTCGAGCGTATCAAATCAGAGTTTGGGACGAGACGCTTCAGGTATGAATCCGTTTTATCACAACATTGCCCTTCTGACATTTACAAACTGAAGCAATGTCTTGCTGCATGATTGAGGCACTTTCAGATGGGACGAGCTGTAGCCTAAAACAACAACTAAGAGATGACGACAGTCTTCAGAGAAAGAGAGCCTTTGGCCTGGCTATATGCACACAGTCTGAATACGCCCCTAATTAATATTTGACACAGGTGACGATGACGTCTACTACTTCCTGTATGTTCAGTTGTTCTGTACATGAAGCATGTGACATAATTTCTGTGTGCCTCAGAATGTTCAGCACACCTCATCACTCAACTTCTGTCCCCCGCCCCTACTTTACCTTGCAGATATTGGCTCCTCTAGGTTCCGTCGCTCATCCATCGGCCAATCACAAGCTGAGCCAGACAAAGCCCTGTCCCTGTTACCACTGGCACCCATCCTGCATAGGAGGCGGGGCCAGGTGAAGGTGGAATACGATGGGAAGGAGGAGCCTAAACACTGGGAGCCTCCTGATTGGAGCAAGCAGCTGGGTCATGTGCGTCAGATGAGGAGCGCCAGGGACGCGCCTGTTGACCTCATGGGGGCGGAGAAATGCTACGACACACACGCCCCTCATGAGGTTGGTGAGACCCCACTGGTTTCTGTTTCTCTGTCGTACACCCCCCACTACCGTACAACCCCTCCTCTCCTCTCTCCCCCTCTTACCTCCCCACCTTCCTTCCTCTCCTCTCCTCTCTCCCCCTCTTACCTCCCCACCTTCCTTCCTCTCCCCCCCTCTTACCTCCCCACCTTCCTTCCTCTCCCCTCCTCTCTACCCCTCTTACCTCCCCACCTTCCTTCCTCTCCCTCCTCTCTCCCCCTCTTACCTCCCCACCTTCCTTCCTCTCCCCTCCTCTCTCCCCCTCTTACCTCCCCACCTTCCTTCCTCTCCCCTCCTCTCTACCCCTCTTACCTCCCCACCTTCCTTCCTCTCCCCTCCTCTCTCCCCCTCTTACCTCCCCACCTTCCTTCCTCTCCCTCCTCTCTCCCCCTCTTACCTCCCCACCTTCCTTCCTCTCCCCTCCTCTCTACCCCTCTTACCTCCCCACCTTCCTTCCTCTCCCCTCCCTCTCCCCCTCTTACCTCCCCACCTTCCTTCCTCTCCCCTCCTCTCTCCCCCTCTTACCTCCCCACCTTCCTTCCGCTCCCCTCCTCTCTCCCCCTCTTACATCCCCACCTACACCCTGGCCACTGCCTCCCGTCCCTCATCGTCTCTGGGTCAGAGGTGGACCAGCCCCTGCTACCCCCTGCTCCGTGCCGTCCACACATTCTTCCCTGGTATCATGAACCTCCTGTTGACCTACCAAGAGACCGCTTCCTGCCTCGGCTCCTCCCTCTCCCGCGCCCTCACCTTCCCCGAGTACGCCCTCACCTTCCCCAAGTTCGCCCTAGCCTTCTCCTGCTTCACAGAGGTTGTCTTCAGTCCACCCTGCCGGGCAGAGGGAGCTCAATGGTTACCTGTTCGTCGTCTCTGACCTGGCATTCACCTGGGGTGGAGACCTGATCTACACCTGGGGTGGAGACCTGATCTACACCTGGGGTAGAGACCTGATCTACACCTGGGGCAGAGACCTGATCTACACCTGGGGTAGAGACCTGATCTACACCTGGGGTAGAGACCTGATCTACACCTGGGGCAGAGACCTGATCTACACCTGGGGTCGAGACCTGATCTACACCTGTGGGGTAGAGACCTGATCTACACCTGTGGGGTAGAGACCTGATCTACACCTGTGGGGTAGAGACCTGATCTACACCTGTGGGGTAGAGACCTGATCTACACCTGTGGGGTAGAGACCTGATCTACACCTGTGGGGTAGAGACCTGATCTACACCTGTGGGGTAGAGACCTGATCTACACCTGTGGGGTAGAGACCTGATCTACACCTGTGGGGTAGAGATCTGATCTACACCTGTGGGGTAGAGATCTGATCTACACCTGTGGGGTAGAGACCTGATCTACACCTGTGGGGTAGAGACCTGATCTACACCTGTGGGGTAGAGACCTGATCTACACCTGTGGGGTAGAGACCTGATCTACACCTGGGGTAGAGACCTGATTTACACCTGGGGGGTGGAGACCTGATTTACACCTGGGGGGTGGAGACCTGATTTACACCTGGGGGGTGGAGACCTGATTTACACCTGGGGGGTGGAGACCTGATCTACACCTGTGGGGTAGAGACCTGATCTACACCTGTGGGGTAGAGACCTGATCTACACCTGTGGGGTAGAGACCTGATCTACACCTGTGGGGTAGAGACCTGATCTACACCTGGGGTAGAGACCTGATCTACACCTGGGGTAGAGACCTGATCTACACCTGTGGGGTAGAGACCTGATCTACACCTGGGGCAGAGACCTGATCTACACCTGGGGCAGAGACCTGATCTACACCTAGGGCAGAGACCTGATCTACACCTAGGGCAGAGACCTGATCTACACCTGGGGTAGAGACCTGATCTACACCTGTGGGGTAGAGACCTGATCTACACCTGTGGGGTAGAGACCTGATCTACACCTGTGGGGTAGAGACCTGATCTACACCTGTGGGGTAGAGACCTGAACTAGATGAACCCTGCAGGTAGAACAGCAGAACACACAGAGGTAGTAGCAGGGTTCCACCTGCAGGTATAACAGTAGAACACACAGAGGTAGTAGCAGGGTTCCACCACTAGATGAACCCTGCAGGTAGAACAGTAGAACACACAGAGGTAGTAGCAGGGTTCCACCTGCAGGTAGAACAGTAGAACACACAGAGGTAGTAGCAGGGTTCCACCACTAGATGAACCCTGCAGGTAGAACAGTAGAACACACAGAGGTAGTAGCAGGGTTCCACCTGCAGGTAGAACAGTAGAACACACAGAGGTAGTAGCAGGGTTCCACCACTAGATGAACCCTGCAGGTAGAACAGTAGAACACACAGAGGTAGTAGCAGGGTTCCACCACTAGATGAACCCTGCAGGTAGAACAGTAGAACACACAGAGGTAGTAGCAGGGTTCCACCACTAGATGAACCCTGCAGGTAGAACAGCAGAACACACAGAGGTAGTAGCAGGGTTCCACCTGCAGGTAGAACAGTAGAACACACAGAGGTAGTAGCAGGGTTCCACCACTAGATGAACCCTGCAGGTAGAACAGTAGAACACACAGAGGTAGTAGCAGGGTTCCACCTGCAGGTAGAACAGTAGAACACACAGAGGTAGTAGCAGGGTTCCACCACTAGATGAACCCTGCAGGTAGAACAGTAGAACACACAGAGGTAGTAGCAGGGTTCCACCTGCAGGTAGAACAGTAGAACACACAGAGGTAGTAGCAGGGTTCCACCACTAGATGAACCCTGCAGGTAGAACAGTAGAACACACAGAGGTAGTAGCAGGGTTCCACCTGCAGGTAGAACAGTAGAACACACAGAGGTAGTAGCAGGGTTCCACCACTAGATGAACCCTGCAGGTAGAACAGTAGAACACACAGAGGTAGTAGCAGGGTTCCACCACTAGATGAACCCTGCAGGTAGAACAGTAGAACACACAGAGGTAGTAGCAGGGTTCCACCTGCAGGTAGAACAGTAGAACACACAGAGGTAGTAGCAGGGTTCCACCACTAGATGAACCCTGCAGGTAGAACAGTAGAACACACAGAGGTAGTAGCAGGGTTCCACCACTAGATGAACCCTGCAGGTAGAACAGTAGAACACACAGAGGTAGTAGCAGGGTTCCACCTGCAGGTAGAACAGTAGAACACACAGAGGTAGTAGCAGGGTTCCACCTGCAGGTAGAACAGTAGAACACACAGAGGTAGTAGAACAGTAGAACACACAGAGCAGGGTTCCACCACTAGATGAACCCTGCAGGTAGAACAGTAGAACACACAGAGGTAGTAGCAGGGTTCCACCACTAGATGAACCCTGCAGGTAGAACAGTAGAACACACAGAGGTAGTAGCAGGGTTCCACCACTAGATGAACCCTGCAGGTAGAACAGTAGAACACACAGAGGTAGTAGCAGGGTTCCACCTGCAGGTAGAACAGTAGAACACACAGAGGTAGTAGCAGGGTTCCACCTGCAGGTAGAACAGTAGAATACACAGAGGTAGTAGCAGGGTTCCTCCTGCAGGTAGAACAGTAGAATAGACAGAGGTAGTAGCAGGGTTCCACCTGCAGGTAGAACAGCAGAACACACAGAGGTAGTAGCAGGGTTCCACCACTAGATGAACCCTGCAGGTAGAACAGTAGAACACACAGAGGTAGTAGCAGGGTTCCACCACTAGATGTACCCTGCAGGTAGAACAGTAGAACACACAGAGGTAGTAGCAGGGTTCCACCTGCAGGTAGAACAGTAGAATACACAGAGGTAGTAGCGGGGTTCCACCTGCAGGTAGAACAGTAGAATACACAGAGGTAGTAGCGGGGTTCCACCTGCAGGTAGAACAGCAGAACACACAGAGGTAGTAGCAGGGTTCCACCTGCAGGTAGAACAGTAGAATACACAGAGGTAGTAGCAGGGTTCCACCTGCAGGTAGAACAGCAGAATACACAGAGGTAGTAGCAGGGTTCCACCTGCAGGTAGAACAGTAGAATACACAGAACAGCAGAGTGCCCATTAGAGATGGAGGGGTTCTACAGAGCAGGGTCAGAAGGCTGTAGATCTGCTTTATGTTCTAGGATAAAGGTGAAATACATCCAGCACTATAAAAGGAGGATGTGGAACTGCAGTTATGTCACTGGATGTGATTTGTTATGAGCTTACGAAACAAACAGTGTTGGGGACAGGAGATGGGCCGAGCTAGCTGGGGTGTATTCATTAGGAACCAAACAGAACTAGGCAGGACTTAGCTGAATTTGTCCAAAAGAAACACTTGATTTCGCTGCAGAACGATTTCCGTTGGAAAACTTTTTGCTACAGTGTGCGACTAATTAATACATCCCAAGCTGTTTTCATGAGGCCTGTTCAATCAGGCTTTACCACCATGACAGACAAGGATATACAAGTTAGATGTTACGTGACATGTTAGTTAAGCACACCTGTTCTCCCACCAGGAGTGATGAGTCAACCTCATTCTGAGACCTCTTTAGAAACAGTGTACGCCTACTGAACACTCCATTTTAACACAAGGCAGTGGATAAGAGACATACTAACAAGGAGATACTTTTGGTTATGTAATGTATGTGGACACCTGCTCATTGAACATCTCATTCCAAAATCATGGGCATTTTATATTGAGTTGGTCCCCTCTTTTACTGCTATAACAGCCTCCACTCTTCTGGGAAGGCTTTCCACTAAATTTTGGAACATTACTGCTATAACAGCCTCCACTCTTCTGGGAAGGCTTTCCACTAGATGTTGGAACATTACTGCTATAACAGCCTCCACTCTTCTGGGAAGGCTTTCCACTAGATGTTGGAACATTACTGCTATAACAGCCTCCACTCTTCTAGGAAGGCTTTCCACTAGATGTTGGAACATTACTGCTATAACAGCCTCCACTCTTCTGGGAAGGCTTTCCACTAGATGTTGGAACATTACTGCTATAACAGCCTCCACTCTTCTGGGAAGGCTTTCCACTAGATGTTGGAACATTACTGCTATAACAGCCTCCACTCTTCTGGGAAGGCTTTCCACTAGATGTTGGAACATTACAGCTATAACAGCCTCCACTCTTCTAGGAAGGCTTTCCACTAGATGTTGGAACATTACTGCTATAACAGCCTCCACTCTTCTGGGAAGGCTTTCCACTAGATGTTGGAACATTGCTGCTATAACAGCCTCCACTCTTCTAGGAAGGCTTTCCACTAGATGTTGGAACATTACTGCTATAACAGCCTCCACTCTTCTAGGAAGGCTTTCCACTAGATGTTGGAACATTACTGCTATAACAGCCTCCACTCTTCTGGGAAGGCTTTCCACTAGATGTTGGAACATTACTGCTATAACAGCCTCCACTCTTCTGGGAAGGCTTTCCACTAGATGTTGGAACATTACTGCTATAACAGCCTCCACTCTTCTGGGAAGGCTTTCCACTAGATGTTGGAACATTGCTGCAGGGACTTGCAGCCAAGAGAGCATTAGTGAGGTCGGGCACTGATGTTGGGTGATTAGGCCTGGTTTGCAGTCGGCGTTTCAATTCATCCCAAAGGTGTTCGATGTGGTTGAAGTCAGGGCTCTGTGCAGGCCAGTCAAATTCTTCCACATCGATCCACACTCTGTATGGGCCTCACTTTGTGCACAGGGGCGTTGTCATGCTAAAACAGGAAAGGTCCTTCCCTAACTGTTGCCACAAAGTTGGAAGCACAGAATCGTCTAGAATGTCATTGTATGCTTTTGTGTAAAGATTTCCCTTCACTGGAACTAAGGGGCCCGGACCATGGAAAAACAGCCCCAGAACATTATTCTTCCTCCACCAAACTCTACAGTTGGTCCAATGCATTGGGGCCGGTAGCGTTTTCCTGGCATCCGCCAAACCCAGATTCATCGATCGGGATGGCCAGATGATGAAGTGTGATTCATCTCTCCCTCCTCCTCATCTCTTCCACCAGGTGCGACGTTACCAGGTGCTGGTGTCTCTGATGTTGTCAAGCCAGACAAGGGACCAGGTGACCAGTGCGGCTCTGCAGAGACTCAGGGCTCATGGCTGTACAGTGGAAAACATAGTCAACACTGACGATGACACACTGGGACAACTCATCTACCCTGTCGGCTTTTGGAGGGTAACGCACACTATTATACACTGCCTTCACAAAGTATTCACACCCCTTGACTTTTTCCACATTTTGTTGTGTTACAAAGTGGGATTAAAATGGATTTAATTGTGTGGGTTATTGGTTGTTGTTCATTGCTAGACAACCATGAGGTCTTGCCATATATTTTTTTATATTTAAGTCAAAATTGTAACTCGGCAGGAACATTAACTGTCTTCTTGGTAAGCAACTCCAGTGTAGATTTGGCCTTGTGTTTTAGGTTATTGTCCTGCTGAAAGATGAATTAATCTGCCAAGGTCTGGTGGAAAGCAGACGGAAGCAGGTTTTCCTCCAGGATTTTGCCTGTGCTTAGCTCCATTCTGTTTATTTTATCCTGAAAACGCTCCTGTCCTTCACAATTAAAAGCATACCCATAACATGATGCAGCCACCACTATCCTTTAAAATATGGAGATTGGTAATCCGTAATATGTTTGAGGCAAATCCAATACAAAACTTTGTATTCAGGACAAAAAATGAATTGCTTTGACACATTTTTTGCAGTATTACTTTAGTGACTTGTTGCAAACAGGATGTATGTTCTGGAGTATTTGTATTCTGTCCAGGCTTCCTTCTTTTCACTTGGTCATATATGTTATTATTGTGGAGTAACTACAATGTTATTGATCCATCCTCAGTGTTTTATCACAGCCATTAAACTTAGTCACCAGTTGTCTCATGGTGAAATCCCTGAGCAGTTTCCTTCCTCTCCGGCAACTGAGTTGGGAAGGACGCCTGTATCTTTGTAGTGACTGGGTGTATCGACACACCATCCAAAGTGTAATTAATAACTTCATGTTGAAAGAGATATTCAATATCGGCTTTTTATTTTTACCCATCTACCAACTCATCTGCTCTACTTTGTGAGACATTGGAAAACCTCCCTAGTTTTATGTGGTTGAATCTGTTTGAAATTCACTACTCGACTGAGGGACCTTACAGATAATTCTATGTGTGGGGTACAGAGATGAGGCAGTCATTCAAAAGTCATGTTAAATACTATTATTGCACACAGAGCGAGTCAATACAACTTGTTAAGCAAATATTTCCGCCTGAAATTATTTAGCCACAACAAAGGGTTGAATACTTTATTCAAGACATTTCAGCTTTTTATTAAGTAATTTGTAAAAGAATAAAACATCCCACATTATGGGGTATTGTGGGTAGGCCAGTGACAAATCTCAATGTAATCCATTTTAAATTCAGGCTGTACCATGTGGAACAAGTCAAGGGGTGTGAATACTTATGAATAAAACCTTGACATGTCTTCTCTCCTACCCCCCACCCCCCAGACCAAGGTGAAGTACCTGAAGCAGACATCAGTGATGCTCCAGAGGGAGTTCAGAGGGGACATCCCTAACACAGTGGAGGGCCTGGTACGACTACCTGGAGTAGGACCCAAGATGGCTCACCTGGCCATGGACATCGCCTGGCACCAGGTCTCTGGCATAGGTAGGTATG
Source organism: Oncorhynchus gorbuscha (assembly GCF_021184085.1). Lineage (NCBI taxonomy): Eukaryota > Metazoa > Chordata > Actinopteri > Salmoniformes > Salmonidae > Oncorhynchus > Oncorhynchus gorbuscha. The sequence goes on along the minus strand of NW_025745856.1, from coordinate 199,302 downwards.
GCTCATATACAGTTTGAAGTCGGAAGTTTACATACGCCTTAGCCAAATACATTTAAAGTTTTTCACAATTTCTGACATTTAATCCTAGTCAAAATTCCCCTGTTTTAGGTCAGTTAAGATCACCACTTTATTTTAAGAATGTGAAATGTCAGTATAATAGTAGAGGTTTTATTTCTTTCTTCACATTCCCAGTGGGTCAGAAGTTTACATACACTCAATTAGTATTTGTTAGCATTGCCTTTTAATTGTTTAACTTGGGTCAAACATTTCAGGTAGCCTTCAACAAGCTTCCCACAATAAGTTGGGTGAATTTTGGCCCATTCCTGCTGACAGAGCTGGTGTAACGGAGTCAGGTTTATAGGCCTCCTTGCTTGCACACGCTTTTTCAGTTCTGCCCTCACATTTTCTATAGGATTGAGGTCAGGGCTTTGTGATGACCACTCCAATACATTGACTGTTATCCTTAAGCCATTTTGCCACAACTCTGTTTGCTTGGGGTCAGTATCCATTTGGAAGACCCATTTGTGACCAAGCTTTAACTTCCCGACTGATATCTTGAGATGTTGCTTCAATATATCCACATAATTTTCCATCCTCATGATGCCATCTATTTTGTGAAGTGCACCTGTCCCTCCTGCAGCAAAGCACCCCCACAACATGATGCTGCCACCCCCGTGCTTCACGGTTCTGATGTTCTTTGTCTTGAAAGCCTCCCCCTTTTTCCTCAAAACATAACGATGGTCATTTTGGCCAAACAGTTACATTTTTGTTTCATCAGATGATGGTGTTTATACTTCATCTCTAGCAGACAGAACATGTCTCCTTCCTGAGCGGTATGACGGCTGCGTGGTCCCATGGTGTTTATACTGAGCAGTATGACGGCTGCGTGGTCCCATGGTGTTTATACTGAGCAGTATGACGGCTGCGTGGTCCCATGGTGTTTATACTGAGCGGTATGATGGCTGCGTGGTCCCATGGTGTTTATACTTGCGTACTATTGTTTGTACAGATGAATGTGGTACCTTCAGGCGTTTGGAAATTGCTCCCAAGGATGAACCAGACTTGTGGAGGTCTCCAATTTATTTTCTGAGGTCTTGGCTGATTTCTTTTGATTTTCCCATGATGTCAAGCAAAGAGGCACTGAGTTTGAAGGTAGGCCTTGAAATACATCCACAGGTACAATAAAAAAAACTGTGGGTGGGCTATTTACCAATAGGGTACATGAACAATTGACTCAAATGATGTCAATTAGCCTATCAGAAGCTTCAAAAGCCATGACATTTTCTGGAATTTTCCAAGCTGTTTCAAGGCGTAGTCAAGTTAGTGTATGTAAACTTCTGACCCACTGAAATTGTGATACAGTGAAATAATCTGTCTGTAAACAATTGTTGGAAAAATACTCCCATACTCTAGTCTGCAGGTTGTGATGTGGTCTGATGTTGTGCAGAGTTGTAGTTCTATTGGATTATATTGTGGGCGTCTTATAATGGGATAGTTTTTCTATTGTTTGTGCGTGTGAGTAGGCGTGGACACACACGTCCACCGTATCTCCAACCGGCTGGGATGGACGAGAGGTGGGACCAAGAACCCAGAGGAGACACGCAAGGCCCTGGAAGACTGGTTACCAAGGTGACACCACCACTTCTTCTACCCCAGCAGGTTACTCATGAACCAGTCACTGACCAATCAGATCCCTTAAAGCAGGAAAGAGAAACATTTTGCCTTGTGATTTCTGTCCAACATGATTTTGATGAAGACTGAGATGGTGATTGATGATCTTCCTCTCTCTTCCCCGACACAGGGATCTATGGAGTGAGATCAACTGGTTGCTGGTGGGGTTTGGTCAACAGGTGTGTCTACCTGTCAATCCTCTCTGCTCCGTGTGTCTGAACCAGCACAGCTGCCCCTCTGCCCACCAAGCCTCCCCAGCCAAGAGGTCTAAAGCTGGGTCACCTCGCTCCCCCAAGACCTCCAAGGTCAAGCTGGAGCCTGGTTCTCTTGGTTTGGAGTTACCACCCCCCTCCTCAGCCACACCGGTCAAAGAGGAACCTCTGGCTACCACCCTCTCCCCTCTGCTGCCCAGAAAGAGGAAGTCGAAAGCCAAAACCTTCTCTACATGATACGACAGAAGAGGGTAGCATCCCTTTAGAAATGTCAGGACCGTATCCCAATTCTCTCTCCTTCCTCCCAAAGTGTGCTCGTCACTTCCCCTGACTAATTTGAAATGAGCGGTACTAGAAATAGGGTATTAACTTTAGCGGGGACACCATTTTTGGACCAAATTTCTGTGGACCCCATTTCTCACAACACCCCGAAACTAAACCTTAAAATCTTTACATTTAGATTTTTTACTTCTAATAAATACATTCTCAATAAAATAATTTTTCAAATGATCTCAGACACATTTGTATATTGTCCAATACAATAATCGTCACTTAATGTTTCGTTCCCAAAACATAGCGCCCTGAACTTATCCTTTAACTTGGCAAGTCAGTTAAGAACAAATTCTTATTGACAATGACGGCCGAGGAATGGCGGGTTAACTGCCTTGTTCAGGGGCAGAACGACAGATTCTTGTGATCTCGGGGATTCGATCACTGGCCCAACACCCTAACCACTAGGCTACCAACAATACCACTGACAATCCTTGCAGATACGAGTGACTACCCCACATATGCTCTCTAATTCTCTTTCTCTCGGAGGACCTGAGCCCTAGGACCGTGCCCGATGACTCCTTGCTGTCGTCAGTCCACCTGACTGTGCTGCTGCTCCAGTTTCAACTGTTCTGCCTTATTATTCGACCATGCTGGTCATTTATGAACATTTGAACATCTTGGCCATGTTCTGTTATCTCCACCCGGCACAGCCTGAAGAGGACTGGCCACCCCACAGCCTGGTTCCTCCCTAGGTTTTGGCCTTTCTAGGGAGTTTTTCCTAGCCACCGTGCTTCTACACCTGCATTGTTTACTGTTTGGGGTTTTAGGCTGAGTTTCTGTACAGCACTATATCAGCTGATGTACGAAGGGCTATATAAAATTTGATTTAGATTTTATTTTTGTATTTTTCATGACTAAGATGTGTAGGGGGTTTGAGGTCCATTTGGAATTAACAATGCAAGTGAAAAACACCGTTACTCAGAGCCACAAGTGAGCGAGTGACCCCAGGAGACTACAGGGTGGTTTGGTGACCTCTGCCTTACTGGATCCAACTGACTGTCAGGGTCCTAATCTGAGTTTATGGATAGAATACACTTGATATCACTGCACCTGTAACAGTGACCATTGAAGTGGGTTGATATTATACATGCAACAACTTAAGAGTTAGTTTATATAAGGAATGCAGTCAATTGAAATAAATGGAGGCCTGATCTATGTATTACATGGGAGGGCATAGGCCCACCCACTGAGCCAGACAATCAGAGTGACCCCCCCCCCCAATGAAAAGGCTTTGCTACAGCCAGAAATACTCCAGTTTCATCAGCTGCCAGGTGGCTGGTCTCTGACGATCCTGCAGGTGAAGCCGGATGTGGAGTTCCTGGGCTGGCAGGATTACAATTCCTGGTCATGAGGCCGGTTTGAAGTACTGGCACCTTCTTTACAAATGACTTGATGCGGGAAACAGTAGAGAAATGACTCAATTATCTGGCAACAGCTCTGGCAGACATTTCTGCAGTAAGCATGCCAATTGCACGCGCCCTCAACTTGACAGCTGTGGCATTGCGACAAATGCACATTTCAGAGCAGCCTCATTGTCCTCAGCACAAGGTGAACATGTGTCATCAGCCCCACCTGTCAAGTGGATGGATAACCTTGAAAAAGTCTAAATGCTCAAATTTGTGCACAATGAGAGAGCTTTGTTTCTGCGTATGGGACATTTCTGGGATCTTTTTTTCAGCTCATGAAACAATTCACATGGTGATATGTGTTCACTATTGTTTAAGATTTCCTGAGTACTGGCTTGCTAAATCTTCTGAACTGAAACTTCTAGTATTGTACCGCCGTCGAAAGTAGACTAATTGCTTAGTTTACTGTACATGCTGAGCTGTCAGTCAACCCAGAACTTAGTTTGACAGCTCAGCATGTACAGTAATCAACCCAAAACATGTGTTTTTATTTTTATTTTATTTTTATTTTTTTTATTTCCAGGTCAGAAACACTGCTTTTCACAGCTACTCTTAATCCCAGTATGTTTGCATACTAAAGTCTATGAACGAGATGAGAGTCTGGTCGTCAGTAGGCCACCTACAATACCACTGACATAATCCTAGCAGATATACCAGACCCTAGAGTATCTGTCGGGTCGTCAGTAGGGCCCTAGAGTATCTGTCGGGTCGTCAGTAGGGCCCTAGAGTATCAATGTGAGTAAAGCTCAGTGCCAAATCTGTAGGGTTCGGTAGGGCCCCAGGAGTATCTGTCAGGGTGGTTTGGTAGAGTATCTGCATTCTGGAGCCAACTGATCTGTCAGATCGGTAGGGCCCTAGAGTATCTGTCCAATCGGTAGGGCCCTAGAGTATCTTCGGGTGTCGGAACCAAAACATCTGTCGGGTCATCGGTAGGGCCCTAGAGTATCTGGTTTAGTTTGAGGGCCCAGAGTATCTGTCGGGACGTCGGTAGGGCCCAGAGTATCTTTTCTTTCGGGTCGTCAGGCCATAAGTACTGCTTTTCAAGGGACTGTATCTGTCGGGCATGTAGGGCCTAGAGTATCTTCTTTCAGTAGGCTTTAGTGTATCTGTTGGGTCATCAGTAGGGCTCTAGAGTATCTGTTGGGTCGTCAATCTCATTGATTTGTGAGGCGTTTACCACCACATCTTGCCCTGCCTTGTCCACACCATTCATCAGGAACTCATAACCAGGACTCAGGGTTTATCATTTAGTGGTAAAACGTCCTGACCCAGTCACAGACGAGAACCAAAAGTTACGTACACTTTTGTACAATTGGCGACACTGATCAACAGCACAGATGGAAACTACACCTCCAGAGGGCTGCTCTGTTTACTGGACCCAATCACATTCCGTAAAATGTACCCCAGGATTAACACCACTGCCTCAATATTCACCTCACTACTCAAAGACAAAAGGCTCCAGAAAGGGTTCTAATGAAACACTTTATTTCCAGATCCATAGTTTTTGAAAGACGTCTCAAGGGTCGCAGGTGTGACATCTTCTTCCACCTGTCGAGGAGCAAAGACATTTAATGAATCCGTCAGCAAACTGACCAGCATTTAGATTAAAGACTGGCTCCCTAAAAATCATGTATAGTACACGAGCCACCTAGAACACAATTCATCACCAATAACTACAGATCTCAAGTAGCTCACCAGTTTGGAACCCCTAGTTGCAAGGGAAGACGTATTCTGTCTCAGCCTGGTCACCTGTAACCGCAAGACAGCTCCGTCTCAGTAAATGAAAACAAGTTGACCAAATGTTCCTCAGAAGAGGGGTTAGTAGAGTAACTTACTTGGCTGGTAGTAGTCATAGATCTTGACCACTGCTGGCTTTAGATTCTGTACTGGGAGCTCCTGTATGATGTCCAGGGTGATGCGGAAAGGAAGTAGTGATATCAGCTGTTGGGAGAAAAACAAACATACGGGTCATTAAATGATCACAGCAGAAGTAACTGTACATCAAAATATATCGTGTTTAAATGAAGCGCCATGTGAATGGTTTCAAACTGATAGATGGTTTTCACCTCACCTCTGTCAAGTACATTAACACATGGTCATCTTTGATATCAACACGATCCACTTGACTTGAACCCCTCAGCTGTGAAGACAAGTCATTGATATTGCATGAACAAAGAACCTTCATCCTTAAACAAAGGGACACAGATGAGGCAAGACCTCCGTGGATAAAGGTCCCAACAACTCACCCTCCCCAAAGAGTCTGGATCTGGAGAAAACCCAGAGAGCATTTTCAAATCCACTATAATCATATTGGTGGTGAGCTCCTTTCCATGATATCTGAGAAAGATGATTGACAACGGATTTGAATAATCAAATGCTTGGATTATTTTAGCCATAAAGACCAGATAAGCATTCTGACCGATCCAAGCCGAGCTACCAACGAGAAGGTCAATAACCTATACACAGGTATAGCACTAATTCATTTGGGTCAAACCCATTCTCTGCAGATCACGCTCCAAAGATGACACATTTAAAATAATTCATACAAATTTGTCCTTCATTCTTACAGAGACTGGAGCTTCAGCGTGACTCTGGGTCTCAAAGACTTCCTGTTGCAGTCCATCTCTGGAGTCACCTGGATACTGAGCGTTGTGCTTCTGGTAGGAGTAGGGACGTTGTAGCGGAGCACCACCTGGGATAGAGAAGAGGAAGTCAGGGAAACCATCCTGTCCGAATACAAACATTTTATGAGCCAGAAGAAACAGCTTCCCTGTAATGTGTATTAAAGTGCATCTTACGCCACAGGACAGGAGGAGAGATGTGTATTCACTGACCTGCACTGAGGCACAAGCACTGCCCTGCACTTCAACGCTGTACTTCCCTTCTGTGTCCTGCAGCGCCCTCTCCTGATACAGAAGCTTGTTGTTTTGGTTCACATGGAAGAGGCACCGGTCCCCACTGGGAGACCTTACCGTCACTGTGCTGGCTCCTCCTCTACTGAACACCCTGGTGGAGTAGAGAGCCAGGGCCTGGAGGGCCACCACCGTGTCCTAGACATGCACACCACAGGACAATCGGTTCAAAATGAAAAGAGACCATTTTAAAGGGTTGATTATTTTCCTCACATTGAACAGTTGCTAAAGTGACTAAATCCCAATTCCAGCCATTACGATGATGGTTTCTAGGCTCTATCAGTGGAAGTGAGCCTCACCAGGTTGGACATGGAGAACACGTGCCCTGTGGTCTGATACGAGTCAACGTTTGTACTAGTGCACCATTTCAGACCACTGGTGTTTAGGAAGTATACCTGGGTGGAAGAGAAGCCTCCGTAGGCGTTCTGCTGCCTCACCAGCCACCTGACGATGCGGGAGGCGTAGCCCAGGTCAGAGGTGGACCGAGAAGAGGCACTGAGGGACGCCAGCAGAATGTAGGAGCTGATCTCCACCTCCAGGGAGGGTGAGGTCTCCGAGGAGGACTGGGACCAGTGCAGGAGACCCCCTGAGGGTTGAGGAGCACACCAGAATAAGGACTAGCTTATTCATCCTAATACAGACTACACAATACAAAGTTCTGACCGCTCCAATTCATGTCCAAAACTATTTTAGTAGGAAGAGTATTGTCTTAATAATTTAAAATTAATAATTTTATTGGGCCCATCTGGAGTGCCAGATGGTCTGAGGGTTTGCGCTTTTAAGAGTACTCCATTATCCAGGCAAGACAGCGCTAGCAGGATATCGCTCACCCTCTTGAAATGAGATGGTGTCGAGGTGCTGCAGAAGCCGGGCCCGTGTCTCCATGTCACCCGCCAGGGTGAAGGTGTAGGCCAGCAGAGCAGTAGCGTAGGTGTTGGACAAATCACTGGTGGAGTTCCTCAGGCAAGACAAGCTGTGGTCCACAACAGGATCCTAGAGCACAGAATGACAGCAGCACATTAAAAGCCAGCCTGGTTCCAGATCAGTTTGGACTGGGTTCCATTCAACTTGCTGTTCTGGGGCCTCAGGCAGGTCAAATTGTTGATCAGGGAACACTTTTTGCTGAGGAACGGGATTGTTTTTCCTTGTACATTTTATTACATTTGTAAAGGGTATAATTTGTGTATATGCAGAGGTCCCCTGCTAAAGAGGCACGGCACTCTAAAAATAAACTCCAACAGATCTGGGACCAGACAACAGCACATTTCCTTTCTCACTTTACAGTAGCATACAGAGCCTAATATCAGTAGCAACACACCTTAAGGGAACATTTTGCCATATGGTTAGTGAGAAAGTCCATATTGCAAATATACGGTCCCTTACTAGACGTCCAAAAACATTTGTAAAATTCACAGACTGCGTCGGGCCGTGCGGCAGGGCCGGATCTACCGGGAAGTCAAACGAACTCAGACATTCGGTTTCCGTTTTATAAAAGAATCAAGTTGTCATTTTTCCGCTGTCCCGGTAAATCCCACAAGAGGGCATAAGCAATCATATTGCAAATGTACAAAACACAACGTGGCCTTCTCCTAAATGGAAAATATTTCAAAGCAGAAACTTGGTGAGCGTAGGTTTGGCATAATGGGCAGTTGGCCCCGAACAAGATGGCGTCTAGGCCTCAACGGTTTTTGAGTTATGGCCATTTTCTGGGATAAAAGGTCCAAAATTCAAATAGATAAAAGCTCTATCGTCATTTAAGAGAAATCGTACAATGTCAAATTGGTGATGTTACAGATCCAGCTGCAGGGTGTTCATACAAATCTTTTTAAAGTGTGCTGCGGAGCTCTGCGAGATTTGTGATTTTCTGAAATAACACTCACTAAACCCTCCGTAAAGGCATACCCCAGTCAGGATATGAGTTTATTTATAGCTTCCTGTGCCAACCGGAAGTGCCTTAAATGGTGTCATATTGGCTGTTGCCAAGGGTTAAAAAGGTCAGATCTTTTCAAAACTTCATATGTGTGATTAGGCAACCCCCATGAACTGGAAATCAGTCATTTTTCCCATAAAATTTCAAAGGAAAACTAAATCACACACAGCTTGGCAGGAGGGACCCATTGGGGTGCGTAGAGACAGACGGTGCCTGTATTAGTTAACCTTGTTGGAACTTTAAGAAACGTCAGACCTAGAATTCCAAAATCTGTTCTGGACCTCGGGTCGATGGTGAGTGCGTGGTGAGTTACGTGGCTCTAGAAGGTTCTCGGACCGAGAAACAGTCTCGTACATTTGCAATGACTTCAATTCATTTTGACCATCACGAAAATGACAACATTTAGAAATGTCCCAGAGTCGCAAGACTAGGTGCATTGTCGACCGCCTCGGCCCATATAGACGGACCCCAACGTTTTTGTCCGATAGCTCATTCAAGGACCCCGTAGCAAGGCATGGAAACAAGTGGATTTTCAGCACCAATTAGGGTCTTGCTCGGGCACCAAATGACCTATCGAGCCGAAACTTGGGATTCGGGGTTGCCTCAGCTAGGCCTACACATATCAGAACTGGACCCGCAGCTGGAACGCAACTACGGTTTTATTATGGTTTGAATAGAAGGAGTTGTGAATTTTGGGCCAGCTCTGTAGTATGTGATAGTTGGCTACTAAACGAGTTGGAAAAAGTGGGTTTGGTGTCAGAATGATATCCAATTGACTGATGGACAGTGACTTGCTGGTGACTATTGTCCATTTGCAATATGTTTAAACAGCGAGGTACCAGAATCACTGCCCAGCCATCAATTTTGCATTCCTGCAGGATTTTTATAGCATGACAAATTCGTGATGGTAAATGCCCATTGAACCATATTGCAAATGCACAGTGAATTTGCAAAAGCGAGAAAACATAAACCAATGGACATAAAGAAATCAACACAACGAGCGATCAATGCCCGGCCATCCTGTGTTCATCAGGCCAGTCAATTTGGCATTTCTGCAGGATTTTTGAGCATGTCAAATTTCTTAAGACATTTGGCCCCCCCCAAAAAAAAGTTACTTTTGACTTCCTATGAAATCACATTGCAAATGGACAAAACCTATGCCTTATGCACAAGTAAAAAATAATTTAAAAAATGACTAAAGTATGTTGATGAAGTTCTTATACGTGTAATTGACACAAATCAAAAGAATTTCGAAAAACAGTCCAGAAAGCACTTTAAGGTGTTGCTAGGTTTTTGCATTTTTTTCTCACTTTTTCAAAATTTTGCTTTTTGATGTTGAGTTGTTGCATTTGCAATACGAAAAACCACAGTGGAGCGCGCTAGCCACCTGTTGGATTTTCAAAGTGTTACACCTGGCATTTGCCATATGGCATTTGCAATCAACTTTGAACAAAACGACGCCAAATTGAGTGGTATATGGTTTGTCCAGTGCCAATGACTTCCCATTCATTTTTGTCCATTTCAGGGGGGTGTTCCCTTACATATCTAAGCCCATTCTTTGTCATTTCATAGGCTACTTGCAGAGAAATTACTTCACTACGTCGTAGAAGATGTAAATGACAGTTGATGTAAGACAGATTTCATACAGGAGGCTGAATGAGTAGCCTGTAATGACGGTGTGAGAAATGGTTCCATGGAGTGAAGCTACTTACCGTCACGGACATGTTGAGCTCCAGCATTGAAGCAGTGATGTAAGCAGTCAGTGTGACTTCATCCGTCACTCCACCCTAGAAAACAATGTCAAGACACTAGCCTGTTGAAATCAAACTATGGCCGGTCTGACGAAACAGACAAACAGTTTATTAGCAATACAAATACCTTCAGTCGGTTGTTCAAGAGCTTCCCTAAAGTTCTGAAACAGCCATGTTGGCCTTGTTGACGTTCCAACCAAGTCTTGGATTGCTCCATCGTTGCCGGGTCAACATAGATGAAAGACCGGGCTTTGCCAAAGGATCTCAAGACAAAAGCAGTCAGCCTGAAGAAAGAAGTGGATTCATTTAAAAGCCCTGACATAATATCGTCAAGCTCCAAGTCATGACATCACACGTCAGCTGTCCTATCCATCGTCTCCATGCCAGAGATGCCATTTGATTGGTCGATACGTCATTGAAACTACCAGTAGGTGAAAAACAAGCCAAGTACTCACCAGGTGTTCCCCAAGCCTTGTCCAAACGTGCTGTACGCACCATCGGCATTCTTGTAGTTCAGCTGCCTTTGGTAACCTGCCGGTGGGTTTTTATCATCAACGGTGAACAAGCGCTTGTTCTATTCCCAGAGCTGTGCCCCAAATGGCTCCCCAACCCTGTTCATGGAGAGCTACCCTCCAACCAAGTTGGAATTAACCCCATTCAACCGGCTAATTATTAGAAGGGGAGCGAGATTAGGGTTGGAGTGAAAACCTACATACAGGACAGTAACAAGGTTGGAGAGTCCTGCCCTATGTAAGGAATCGGGTACTATGAGACAGTGTCAATATTGTACCATCAAATGACTTTAGTAGAAACCATGTGTTGGGTCAGTGATGTTAAGACATTGATATCATCAGTTATGCAGCTCTGCCATTACCATGACAGCAGGGTACACCGTGGAGAAACACTAAAATAAAAAACCGAAATCCTCTAATAGACAGATTTTAAGGGACTCTCCTACCACTAGTGAGGAACTTGGTGGCCTTTTCTAGGATGGCTGGCGTGAGTTGCTCTGTGTTCCTCAGGTACTCCAGGATGTAGATATTGGGGGAGAGCAGGGCCATATTCTGCTCCCCGCACCCATACGGCATCTGCAACAGTCCATCCAGGTTGTTGAGGGCCCGACCCAGGATGTCCCCTACAGAGAAACAAGGGACTTCTGTTACAGCAAACAGCAGCATCGTCACTGGAGAAGGGTAGTCTTCCCACCACTACACAATGGTTTATTTTACCCAGAACTGAGAGGGAAATCCTAGCAGAGCCATCCACCACATTCTGGGGAAGTTGCAGTTCCGCCTCCTCCGTCAGAGCTTCTCCTGTGGACACAAAGAGGAGCTGAATGAAGATGATCACGTCAACCACCGTGAACATTCAACGTTGATTCATTACTGACCAGTAGGACACAGCAACCAGTTGTAGGTGTGGCTCTTCTCTGTTCCCTCAGCCTGGAGGAGGAGAGGGATTCATTTCAGAGGCAGTATCTGTGCTACCGAACGTTAGTTCTCCCACAGCAGTAGACTACATACCTTCACCAGCAGGCTCCGTGTGACTGTGTCCACGCGTCCTCTCTCCGGTACGTTCACAACCCCATTGTCACACGCAGTCTGGGACTGGACAGCCGCCGCACTAACAGACACGTTCAAAACCCCTACACACGGTACAGCGCAGGTTACACAACATCCAATACGGTGACAGTACACAACTCAGGTCGACATCCATTCTGCCGTTTGAACAGACGAATGAAGACTAACCCAGGACAGAGGGGGCCATTGTCCAACTGAAGGTCTTTCGTCCATTGGCACACAAGCACGAGGAGTCCTGGACATCACGCAAGGGTGTGAGACTGTAGTCTGAGGAAAGAGCTGGAGTCACAGAAACCTGCCAAAGAGGAACACTGCGTCAGATAACAATACAACTCAAGAAACCATCCTGGTGCAGCGTCGTACCATGATGCACTTGGAGAGGTAGTTAAACACAGTGGCCTTCAGCTCAAAGTGCTCTCCCGGATGACTGAGTAGGGCAGGGTGAGCTCCAGGAAGAAGGGTTGGAAGACCGTGAGCTCCACCAGAGGAGCCAGACCGAAGCCACTGGGGGCCAGGCAGAAGACTTCAGTCTCCCAGGTGGTGATGGTGTCTGGGACTGTCAGAGGGACATCTAAAGATCCAGACTCCCTGGAATACAGAGGTCAGAGTTCAAACAGAAAGCCATCACGTGTCTAATTTCAACACAGTTTGTTGTTACAAATGCATTTAAGCTTTATCTAACCAGGGACACCCATTGAGGTCAAAGGGTCTTTCCTCAGAGAAAGCTGGCCTACAGTTTACAGAGGTTCAGGTTCCTAATCTACACCACTACCGTTTGGATGAGGCAAGAGCTAAGAGGGCTTTCACCAGAGGTCGGCCTCACTCCGCAGAGCACTTACCCAACTTCCACAAGGTCCCAGATCCATGTCTCAGGGAAGAATGTACGGACCGTCTGTATGGGTGGCGGAGGTGGAGCGGCAAGTCCACCAGCCACAGCCATTTCAAGTCTAGGACCCGCTGATCCAGGCCTAGCCATTGGGCTGTAAGCTACTACCAACACAAAACATGGCCATTAGTGTCAAGTTAAAAACAGACTGAATGCTGCTGGGCTCAGTGAGTGCATGCAGTGTTTAGACCAGTTTAACCAGGCTTTGTTATTCTAGCAAAAGGTCATCCATAACCCAAGATTCATTAGACTTGGCAATGAGAATAAGGGTTGGTAAGGACATCTCACCATAGGAGCGATAGTACTGGTTCCCCTGGTAACTGAGGCAGGAAGGTACTCTTATATCCAGGTTAGTCGCCAGCTTCAATCCCAGTGTCTAGAAAAAGCAGAACCAATTTAGTAATAAAAAGTCTGTTTGTCATTCTATTAAGATTAACACATTCTAACAGTATGGTGACGGATTCATCAAGTTGAGAAAACAGGGCAGAAATATTTACCTGAAAAACTGCATAAGGATCGTTTGTCTGCTCAGACGGTCCATATGGGTGTGGTATTATGGATCTCCTTGGTCTAACGCTTAAACATGCTACTGGATCTTCAAGCTCGTAGGGAATATAGGTCGTCTCCTTGACCGGTAACAAATTAAATATCTGGAAAGGGACAACAGGGAGGTGTGAAATTACCTGGTTCATTGGGGACCAAACAGAACAGGCAGAAACGACTACTTGGGGAAACTCCATTTTGTTGCCCATTGCTAAACGTTGTCCCATCAACAAGGAGGTGCTTTCCAGTTACTGAGAGGCAATAGAAAGTGGGCCTCAAGCCAGAGAATGAGTCCCATCACATTTGATAAAAGCTCCCAACAGTGAACAGATCCACTCCATGTCTGCTGTAGTCACTGGTTGTAATTCCCAGCACCACCAAAACAGTAGGTATGGTGGTACCACCGCTGTTCACTTCAGTGAGCCGTGTTACCTTGTCAGCATCCAGCCTCTTCCCTGGCTCCATGACGCCAACACTCTGGTCAACAGCACCGAGGCCACAGAGGGAACCGGGCCGGGCCGAGAGATGCAGGGTGTTCTCCTCCCCTGGGACAGCGTTGGAGGGAGAGAACTCCACCGACACCTGGCAGACACAGATACCATTACTCCAGGTATGATACAGTCTGCATGGAAATACTGGACACCTTTCATAAAGGCACAACAATGTTTGTGATATACAGTTACTGGGGATATGCCAGACTCTTCCACACACCTTGTTCCCGAAGCATTTCTCAGTGGGGAAGTTCATGCTGTGGGCGATGACAGTCTCACTGGGTAGCATACTGTACACCAGGAGCTGAACCACCGGCGCCATCTCTGGGACCACCGCCAACGTCAATGTGACGTCACCCTCAGCTACTGCAACGCAAGAGCAGGTCACTCATTAAGCACCTTCCAGAACGTTCAGAATCACTTAATGAAACTCACTCACCAGGACCGTCCTGCTGCACATTAACATTGATGTGTCCATGCTGAACTATGACCCCTCTGGACAAGGCCTGGAGGGAGAGGAAACAGTTCTCAGCAACAGAGTGGAGACGTTGCAACCTGGACTCACGGGGTAGACGTAACACGGTTAACAAATCCAGGACTCCAATTAGCATGATACGTTAGCACCTATTCATTTGTGGATGCCCATCAGCCATTTTCTATAGGTTATGAATTTGATAAATGTATTATATAAATCACAAATTCCAATTTGTAACACGAGCAAGGTTGGGTTACAGTGGTTGATTAGGACTATTGGTGTAGTTTAGGAACATCCTTCCTTTGAAAGTGTGTCAAAAGGAGTGCAAATAGGAAATATGGTGCTGTTTGAGAGGCACCATGGGTTTGCAGGTTGTTCCTGGTTCTACTCACCAGGTAGAGGACAGCCACAGAGCCCTTTGGGACAGTCTCCCCTACGATGGCATAGCGGATGGTGATCGACACCGCCTGCCCACACGCCAGTGGTTTCTCCACCTTCTGAATAGCCAGGGAGCTGGACGGTTTAATGTCAGCGGGCTGGATCAGCGAGAGTAGGTGTTGCCCTCTGTTGAAATAGGGGACCCTGTATCCCGGGTACTCCACTTGTGGGGTGTCGCTCACCTGGAAAGGAACAAAAGGAATAGTAACTAAAGGCCCAATCCTAAATCAACCCGTGGGGATCTGAGAGGATGACAGGAAGCAATATGGTAACAGATCCACCTTACTTCCACCTAGCCTGTTAAGGTCATGACCTCTGGGCATCATTTCCCCAACTGTCCTGGGGACCCCAAGCAGAGCACATTTTGGTCCCCCCCGTCACAGGAATGTCATAATTCCTATATGCGTTCGTTACTTAAATGCACTCTTTAAGAATTTGTAAGATTCTTATTTGTATAAAATAGACATCAAAATTAAATAATAGTATTTATTCTCGGAGCTCGCTGCCATGAAACCACAAACAGTTTATATACAAAATATGTAGGTTATAAAATGTCTTTCCTCCTATGACCAGGACAGAACAGGTTCAAAAGTTATTCCAACCCACTAGCTCACTCACTTATCCAGATTAACTTCTGGAATCTTCACCTTCATCCATCACTATTTAGAAGACAGTTCCAGATAATGGAAAACTCTCCCTTATCTAATGACCTTCTTGATCCAAATCAGTCAGGTTTCAAGACTAGTCATTCAACTGAGACTGCTCTTCTCTGTATCACGGAGGCACTCCGCACTGCTAAAGCTAACTCTCTCTCCTCTGCTCTCATCCTTCTAGACCTATCGGATGCCTTCGATACTGTGAACCATCAGATCCTCCGGCGCGGCCCACGCTTGGATTGAGTCCTACCTGACAGGTCGCTCCTACCAGGTGGCGTGGCGAGAATCTGTCTCCTCACCACGCGCTCTCACCACTGGTGTCCCCCAGGGCTCTGTGGTAGGCCCTCTCCTATTCTCGCTATACACCAAGTCACTTGGCTCTGTCATAACCTCCCATGGTCTCTATCATTGCTATGCAGACGACACACAATTAATCTTCTCCTTTCCCCCCCTTCTGATGACCAGGTGGCGAATCGCATCTCTGCATGTCTGGCAGACATATCAGTGTGGATGACGGATCACCACCTCAAGCTGAACCTCAGCAAGACGGAGCTGCTCTCACTCCCGGGGAAGGACTGCCCGTTCCATGATCTCGCCATCACGGTTGACAACTCCATTGTGTCCTCCTCCCAGAGCGCTAAGAACCTTGGCGTGATCCTGGACAACACCCTGTCGTTCTCAACTAACATCAAGGCGGTGGCCCGTTCCTGTAGGTTCATGCTCTACAACATCCGCAGAGTACGACCCTGCCTCACACAGGAAGCGGCGCAGGTCCTAATCCAGGCACTTGTCATCTCCCGTCTGGATTACTGCAACTCGCTGTTGGCTGGGCTCCCTGCCTGTGCCATTAAACCCCTACAACTCATCCAGAACGCCGCAGCCCGTCTGGTGTTCAACCTTCCCAAGTTCTCACATCACCCCGCTCCTCCGCTCTCTCCACTGGCTTCCAGTTGAAGCTCGCATCCGCTACAAGACCATGGTGCTTGCCTACGGAGCTGTGAGGGGAACGGCACCGCAGTACCTCCAGGCTCTGATCAGGCCCTACACCCAAACAAGGGCACTGCGTTCATCCACCTCTGGCCTGCTCGCCTCCCTACCACTGAGGAAGTACAGCTTCCGCTCAGCCCAGTTAAAACTGTTCGCTGCTCTGGCCCCCCAATGGTGGAACAAACTCCCTCACGACGCCAGGACAGCAGAGTCAATCACCACCTTCCGGAGACACCTGAAACCCCACCTCTTTAAGGAATACCTAGGATAGGATAAGTAATCCTTCTCACCCCCCCCCCTTTAAGATTTAGATGCACTATTGTAAAGTGACTGTTCTACTGGATGTCATAAGGTGAATGCACCAATTTGTAAGTCGCTCTGGATAAGAGCGTCTGCTAAATGACTTAAATGTAATGTTAAATGTAAACATCCCAGACCTAAGTTGAGTCGGTTCAACCATAAGTTAACGACCCTTTTTGCTTGCTTAAAAAAACCTAGAAGGAATCATACTTACTACGAGGTTAATATTCTCTTTGGGCAGACTGGTTGTGTTGACGGAGAACCTGGCAATACCACGACTGTCCGTGGTTAGGTTCTGTAGTCGTAGATATGAGGACCAGCCTTTCTCCTCGAACAGGTAGACTAACATGTCAGAGATGGGTGCGTTGTTATAGCGAACAGCATTTATCTGAAGAAAGGAGGGTGTTGTATGAATGAAGTGACACCACATACTGGTAGTTCAGGAAGCAGGACAAACAAAGCATCCACAATGCAACAGGAACACCATTTGGACTTACCTTGCCTTCGATAATTGATCCATGCTCATAGATTTGGGGCGTGTCAACAAATGTGAATTCTCCAATCACATAGGACAGCTCTACATTTTTTTCCTCAGACAGTGTAATACCTGTCAAATGAAAACAAATATAGTTTTATTTCACAATACAGAAACAGCATTACACAACACCCTGCTGCAGCACCAACGGTCAAAAAGCCCTTTCTTAAAAAACCTTGAGCCAACGCAGAGTAACCCAAACTCAGTTCTGGGACCCCCCTGGGTGCACCTTGTAGTTTCTTGCCCTGGCTCTCCAGCCGATTCAAATCAAAACTACATTACGAGATGGTTATTTCAGTCAGCTGTGTAGCGCTCGGGCAAAAACCAAAACATGAACTCAGGGGGAACCCCAGGACAGTTAGGGAACCTGATCTAATTAAACAGGCAACAGTTACGTCGCCATCAGCTGAAGTGAAATTAAGGGTTTGTATTGAGTCAACAACATGACGCATCTCATAATGATTGTGATGAGGACTTGCCCGTCCCCTCCTCCTGTACTTCTGCATGGAAACTAAACACGTCTCCCAGCAATTTCTCTCCTGCATTCTTTGTGAAAAGTGCCATGTTGAAGACACAAGAAGCACAGCCAGTATGGTCCATCTAGGAAAAGCAAGCAGAACCACACATAAAACCCATTCAAAATGTAACATGTTGGTAAAAACAGCACTACTCGTTTTAGGAAAGCATACAGACCTCTATTGACTCTTTGTGGCACGGAGGTGTGTAATCAGGAACTCCTTGTGGATTTCGCTCATCAATTGTTATTGGTATCACTGCATTGTCCACCAAGGGTCGGCACAACTTGACCCCTGCTTTACCGGGTACAGGCTGCCCATACGTGTATCTGATTTCAATTCACAACAAGACAAGTGTCAACTTCCTACATCCAGTTACCATATTAAAAACTTAAGACCTAAAGGCTTGAAGTCAGGCGTTTAACACGGTCAATGAATCTGGACCTGTATTCATAGAGCCTCAGAACGGGATCAGTTTTAACTATAGATCATAATGAACAAGGTCACATGTCAGGCTGGGACCTGATCCTAGAACTGCCATCCTAACTTGAGATGCTTTATGACCGAAGAACCAGCTGTTCATGTAAATGCCACTAACAAATCTCAGGGATCCTAGCAGCAGTTTAAGACTTGCGCAGTAGCACTATAGGTCTTCAATTAGCATGGGTCATTAATGCAGACCACATGCATATTTAAGGACTTTTAGATTTAAATAAGTGTATTTGAGTATCCTCAAATGCATAACAATTTCCAAGTGTATTATCAAATGAAGCTACAGTACTAGCAGAGGCTGCTGCCTACAGACTTGACATCATTGGAATACTAGTCACTAGTAATGCTTACATACCTTGCATTACTCATCTCATATGTTTATATTGTATTCTATACCTCTGACATTGATCACCTATATCACTGTAAATAAATTAAATACTTCTAATAGTAATTCAACCCAGGTCTGCCTTCACGTAATGAGATAATTAATGACATGTAGTTACACATCACCTTGTAACTACAGTACATTGCAAATCACCAATAGTGTTTACTCACTCTGCACACACTTTCACTTCATACTCTTCTTGAACAACGCTGATCTTGTCAGTGAGGTTCATTTTGATCTCAAACTTGGGCAAAACTACAGATAAAAAGAACAGCAGTCAACTCCAGAACGTTCCAGGATTGTGATGCATTGACGCAACATTACCGAGCATGAAAGAGAAACTCAACCTACCATACTGTTCTACCTTGAAGTTGTGGTAGATTTTCTCTTCACCAATCCACACTACAATGGTATAGGATCCTACAGGTGCTTCAGAGTTCAGGGGGTGAGAAAGCTGCAGAATGTTGCCACCGGATGTAGTGTTAACCCACTGTCCAATCCGGTTGTGATTAACATCCTGTTGGTTCATAGGAAGGGGCATGTTCAGCAGGACACAACGGTATACAGGACAAGGAGTCAGTTCTATCTGCAATAGTCATCTACTGAAGAGGGCCAAGATTACACACAACGCTGATTGGAAGTATTTAGCCATCTTCTACAGTAGGTGGATATGAGGACCTAGCTAGCAGGGGAGTCATAATGCTGCAGTCTTTACACAGACAGTCAACATAAAGTTACACCAACAAGGATCTTACCTCAAGTTCCACAATGTTGTACTGTGAAGGGCAAAGACAAGAGATGGAGTCATGTTTCATTAAGAATTAAGAACTACTAGACAATGCATCAAACATTGATGATGATCCCATACATTCCAATCTGACCTATACGAATGGAAGCCTCATGTCCTGGCTGGTTGATTGCTGTACATAATACCAGACTGCTATGTCCATCACAGTAGTGTGACACTTCTGCATCTTGGATTGAAATAGTAGAGACTGAACTAAAATACTATTGTCAAACGTATATTTTCAACTCACCAGCTGATTGACGGGGCTAAAATGGGTATCCAAGGTGACGACTCTAAAAAGCACTGTAAACAGCCAACGACAAACAATGAGAATATTAGAAGCAGAATTTCAGGCAACTTTCTCAATTCCAAGGATTCCCAGAAATACTGGTTGAGGATTTCCAGCCTGATTCCAGTGTACATATCCTGATTGAACCCAGGGGGATTTACTGCATCTGCACCACATTCCTGAACAACGAGGCTCTTCAGATGTCTACCGTTTCCCTCTACAATCCTCATAAGCCACGCATGACGTAGGAACAGACTGGGGAAGAGCATTGTCAGCAATGATGGTGTTCTTTTCTACACAATTATTGCCTAATGCCTTTCAAACAATACTTCCTTCAGATTTCAGTCCAACAGTACTTCATTGTCAAACTGTTATGGCCTCAAATAAACAAAGGGAGCACAGTGGGGTCGTGGATAACTGTTGATGTCAAAGTGGGGGTCAGGGGCCCAAAAAGGTCAAAGCCCCGGAGTAAACCATTACAGAACATTGGCCCGTTTCTTAGCAACCAGACTAAAGGTGTACCGGCTCTAACATTACCAGTTTGTCCTGGGTTGTAGATTGGTTTGTCCGTTTGGATGAACGTCATGGGGCTGTAGGGTTTGATCATGACCCTTCTCTCCTCTGTTGATAGGAATGTTTCTCCTCGAACCTCCACCTTAAAGTTCTGCACTTCGTCGCTCTTCACACTAGGCGCCTGTCAGGGACGGAAACAGGGCAACGCCGGTGAACAAACGGACCGATAACATAGGACATTCAAATGTGGTGCCGTGTGGCCCAGTTGGTAAGAGCCACTAGCCACGTCAAGGTAGAGGGATCCCATTATGCATTCAGCCTACTGTAAGTTACAGACAGTGGGGCAAAGAAGTATTTATAGTCAGCCACCAATTGTGCAAGTTCTCCCACTTAAAAAGGAGAGGCCTGTAATTTGTAATCATCATAGGTACACTTCAACTATGACAGACAAAATGAGAATTTATTTTCCCCAGAAAATCACATTGTAGGATTTGTAATTGTTTGAACTTGTTATCAGTATAAAATACACCTGTCCACAACCTCAAACAGTCACACTCCAAACTCCACTATGGGCAAGACCAAAGAGCTGTCAAAGGACACCAGAAACAAAATTGTAGACCTGCACCAGGCTGGGAAGACTGAATCTGCAATAGGTAAGTAGCTTGGTTTGAAGAAATCAACTGTGGGAGCAATTATTAGGAAATGGAAGACATACAAGACCACTGATAATCTCCCTCGATCTGGGGCTCCATGCAAGATCTCACGAGAGAGCATTTGGATGATCCAGAAGAAGATTGCGAGAATGTCATATGGTCAGATGAAACCAAAATATAACTTTTTGGTAAAAACTCAACTCGTCATGTTTGGAGGACAAAGAATGCTGAGTTGCATCCAAACCTACTGTGAAGCATGGGGGTGGAAACATCATGCATTGGGGCTGTTTTTCTGCAAAGGGACCAGGACGACTGATCCGTGTAAAGGAAAGAATGAGGCCATGTATCGTGAGATTGAGTGAAAACCTCCTTCCATCAGCAAGGGCATTGAGGATGAAACGTGGCTGGGTCTTTCAGCATGACAATGATCCCAAACACACCGCCCGGGCGAAGGAGTGGCTTCGTAAGAAGCATTTCAAGGTCCTGGAGTGGACTAGCCAGTCTCCAGATCTCAACCCCATAGAAAATCTTCAGGGAGTTGGAAGTCAGTGTTTCCCAGCAACAGCCCCAAAACATCACTGCTCTAGAGGAGATCTGCATGGAGGAATGGGCCAAAATACCAGCAACAGTGTGTGAAAACCTTGTCACATGTTTTCTGTATGTCTTCACCTCTGTCATTGCCAACAAAGGGTATATAACAAAGTATTGAGATAAATAAACTTTTGTTATTGACCAAATACTTTCCACCATAATTTGCAAATACATGTATTAAAAATCCTACAATGTGATTTTCTTTCCTTATTTTGTTTGTACCCATGATGAAAATTACAGGCCTCTCCTTTTTAAGTGGGAGAACTTGTACAATTGGTGGCTGACTATAAATACTTCTTTGCCCCACTGTATATAACATGTCTCAATAGTATATACTAGCATTCAATCAAAACCTGGTACAAATTGGAAGAAAAGTTCTAGTAGGCCACCACTGACATTTGCCATAAAACAAGCTGGCATTGCACAAAGAACCTAAGCAGTACAGTCCACTCTTAATGGAATGGTTCTGAAAGTCCACCAGTGCTGGGCTGACCTGAAACTGGAAACAGCGGTGAAACTCTTGGTCGGAACTCTGGTGGAGAAGTCTCTCGTTCTGCCCGTCGGCCATCAGAGATACGGTCATGACCAGGGTCTCGTTGGGCTGCAGAAGGCTGGCACAAAGCTTGGCCTCTGAGCCTGCCTGGATCACTGCAGGAACGGCTACCATGTAAACCCTACAGAGAACACACCCGGCGACAGGAAAATCAGTACATCTCTAAACCCAAAGCCAGTTGAAATATACAAGAGGGGATAAAGATCTGCAGAAAGGGTAGGTGAAAAATTGCTCTGACAAGTCTGATCACTAAATTCTAACTGCAGATGGACTTACGGTCTTGGAGTCTCTTGACAGACACAAAGCCAGTGAATGCAGGCAAAGAGTATCCATCTCCAAACCTGAAGCCCAGGAAGAACCATGACTAAAGGAGAAAGAGAAACCACCAAGTCTGTTATGACCCAGTATTCCTACTGCACAGTATACAGGTTGTGTCTAGATGGGATCCAGATTGTCAATTGACTTCACCTATAAGGTTAGAGCTTCCACAGCAGTTTAGGAGATATAGGTTAAGGGTTGGCTAATAAAATACAATTCTACAGAGAAGGGGGTGAGAGACCAAACAATTTAATTTAAAATTCTTTCCTGGGCACTGCAAACCATGCACTCCATATCAGAAGCATCTACCCACTGACATACCACCAGACAGGGAGAAGCTTCCCCAAACAGGTCTCAGACCATTTTGTACGCAAACCGAAAACCAAGTATGATATATTACATTTTATATGTATTACATTCATTTCAGATGATGTTAAAAATAGACATCTTACAAATTCCAATTTGTTGTGGCCAACATGAACTAGGTAGCTAACATTAGGAGTAAAGGTGGTTAGCATGTTGGCTAACCTTAACCCTTTTAGCTAACTAGATGATGAAGTTGCTTATTACCCAAAATGTTATACGGCAGTTTTACTACACCCACCCCTCCACCCTTTTGGTTATTGTAGCTGTCAGTCTTCTGTAAAAATACCAAACTTAACATTTCATACAGATTTCAGCCTGTCAGATTTACATTTACTATGTTACATATAGTCCATGAGACCAGGCTGCAGACACAGGTCGGTAAAAAAGTCTCAATTGCATGTAGGTTAGTGTTTTTCTTCTAAACCGAGTTACAATGTATCGGCTAGAAACTGGGCGCAAAACACAGATTGCAAAAGTGTAACGTGCACTAGGAGACAGTATTATGTTGCTAAACCCTTTTGGATTGCATTTGGTATAGCCTGTAAAAGACCAGATGCAAGTAACATTTAAAAACTATTGTTTTGGGTATATGATTGCAACACAAGTTGCTAGAACACCTGTGCACTAGGCATACTCACCGCAGCGGGTTGTTTGTGGACTCAGTCGAAAGTAAACATCCCCCGTCGGTCATGTCCCTATAAATATCCTTAGTTCCGGACTTTTTCCCCTTCTAATTACTAAGCGCTCGCACCTGCTGGATATTCAGGAGTTCGATTAGACTGAACGTCCATTTCAAATACTCGATCATATTGTCAACAAGGCAGCGTGTTGATTACCTCAACTAACATGTGGACTCGGTACCGGTGCCCCTGTATATAGCCTCGTTATTGTTATTCTTATTGTGTTACTGTTTATTTTAG
>NW_025745856.1:169400-175314 GCF_021184085.1 Oncorhynchus gorbuscha | reverse complement strand
GTATACAGGTTGTGTCTAGATGGGATCCAGATTGTCAATTGACTTCACCTATAAGGTTAGAGCTTCCACAGCAGTTTAGGAGATATAGGTTAAGGGTTGGCTAATAAAATACAATTCTACAGAGAAGGGGGTGAGAGACCAAACAATTTAATTTAAAATTCTTTCCTGGGCACTGCAAACCATGCACTCCATATCAGAAGCATCTACCCACTGACATACCACCAGACAGGAGAAGCTTCCCCAAACAGGTCTCAGACCATTTTGTACGCAAAACCGAAAACCAAGTATGATATATTACATTTTATATGTATTACATTCATTTCAGATGATGTTAAAAATAGACATCTTACAAATTCCAATTTGTTGTGGCCAACATGAACTAGGTAGCTAACATTAGGAGTAAAGGTGGTTAGCATGTTGGCTAACCTTAACCCTTTTAGCTAACTAGATGATGAAGTTGCTTATTACCCAAAATGTTATACGGCAGTTTTACTACACCCACCCCTCCACCCTTTTGGTTATTGTAGCTGTCAGTCTTCTGTAAAAATACCAAACTTAACATTTCATACAGATTTCAGCCTGTCAGATTTACATTTACTATGTTACATATAGTCCATGAGACCAGGCTGCAGACACAGGTCGGTAAAAAAAAGTCTCAATTGCATGTAGGTTAGTGTTTTTCTTCTAAACCGAGTTACAATGTATCGGCTAGAAACTGGGCGCAAAACACAGATTGCAAAAGTGTAACGTGCACTAGGAGACAGTATTATGTTGCTAAACCCTTTTGGATTGCATTTGGTATAGCCTGTAAAAGACCAGATGCAAGTAACATTTAAAAACTATTGTTTTGGGTATATGATTGCAACACAAGTTGCTAGAACACCTGTGCACTAGGCATACTCACCGCAGCGGGTTGTTTGTGGACTCAGTCGAAAGTAAACATCCCCCGTCGGTCATGTCCCTATAAATATCCTTAGTTCCGGACTTTTTCCCCTTCTAATTACTAAGCGCTCGCACCTGCTGGATATTCAGGGAGTTCGATTAGACTGAACGTCCATTTCAAATACTCGATCATATTGTCAACAAGGCAGCGTGTTGATTACCTCAACTAACATGTGGACTCGGTACCGGTGCCCCCTGTATATAGCCTCGTTATTGTTATTCTTATTGTGTTACTGTTTATTTTAGTCTACTTGGTCAATATTTTCCTCTTCTTGAACTGCACTGTTGGTTAAGGGCTTGTAAGTAAGCATTTCAGGGAAAAGTCTACACTTGTATTCGCGCGCATGTGACAAATAACATTTGATTTGACCTACATCGCTTTGTTTTGAGATGGCTTTAAAGGGGCACCTGGCTCATGCTCCAGAGGCATCCCGGACAATCCTTCCACCGGGGTAACGCAGGACAGATCATTTAATCCCCTCTTATCACAGCCATTGAACTCTGTAACTGTTTTAAAGTCACCATTGGCCTCATGGTAAAATCCCTGAGCAGTTTCCTTCCTCTCTGGCAACTGAGTTGGGAAGGACGCCTGTATCTTTGTAGTGACTGGGTGTATCGACACACCATCCAAAGTGTAATTACTAACTTAATGTTGAAAGAGATATTCAATATCTGCTTTTTATTTTTACCCATCTACCAACTCATCTGCTCTACTTTGTGAGACATTGGAAAAGCTTCCTAGTTTTTGTGGATGAATCTGTGTTTGAAATTCACTGCTCGACTGAGGGACCTTACAGATAATTCTATGTCTGGGGTACAGAGATGAGGTAGTCGTTACTGCACATGATGATGATGATGAGGTAGTCGTTACTGCACATGATGATGATGATGATGTAGTCGTTACTGTCTTCTCCCCCTCCAGACCAAGGTGAAGTACCTGAAGCAGACGTCATTGATGCTCCAGAGGGAGTTTAGAGGGAACATCCTCTCACGAGAATTATGTTCTCAATGTTCATAAACCCAATTCAATGAAGTCCTCAACATGAAGCCCAGAATTTGTAAGACACTGGTTGAAGCAAGAGCCCAGTCCTCGAATTTGTAAGAAAGTCAGACGGAGGCCCAGCTACGATAGTCAGAAAGTTTATTGACGAGAGCGCTGGTCTGTTGTACAAAACAATTCATTTTATACTGGCTTCTCACTCACACACATTCACACTAACATCTCCTACCCAGCCGACAAAGTTTAGGGGAAGCGTGACTTACTCCCCATCCTCCCTCAAGATAGGGAGACCCTGGGAAGTACTCTCAGTGGCCCCGGCCAAGGTCGGCACCGAATCTTGCTCAGTCTGTTTTTAAGATACTATAATAGACATAACCTACACACACGGATGTATACAGTATATCACAAAAGTGAGTACACCCCTCACATTTTTGTAAATATTTGAGTATATCTTTTCATGTGACAACACTGAAGAAATGACACTTTGCTACAATGTAAAGGAGTGAGACAGCTTGTATAACAGTGTACATTTGCTGTCCCCTCAAAATAACTCAACACATCAACCATTAATGTCTAAACAGTGGCAACAAAGGAGTGGACCCCAAAGTGTCAATATTTTGCACAGCCCCTATCACCAGTGGAAATCTTCAACCCTCAAAATAACTCAACACATCAACCATTAAAGTCTAAACAGTGGCAACAAAAGTTATTTTGTGTGGCCACCATCACAGTACGCACATTGGTACCATTAGAATAATCTCACGATTCTAATCAATTTCATCATGATTCTAATCAATTTCAAACAATCATATGGTTAAAGAATATTCTAATCATTGACATGATCACATAAATCCCATTATAAATCCACCCTTAGTGACTAAATAATACACACTGTTACCTCGTGTACTATCTGGAAACTTAAATGGTATCCAAGATGAATTCAAACCAATACATATTCATCAATGACTGTTATAGGCCTATATCCCATCATAACGCATCCCGTTAGGATTTTATTACAGTCTTCATTAAAAAAACAGTCTTAACCCTCAAACATATGGTTTCAGGGTGGAATATTTAATCATTCACATGATCAAATAAATCCCATTATCACATCCCTAACACAGTGGAAGGCCTTTGGACCCATGGCTCCCCTGGCATCAGGTCTCTGGCAAAGGTAGGTATTTTTGCATGATTTATCACATCCCTAAAAAAGTGGAAGGCCTGATATGATCCCTGGATAGGACCCAAAATGGCTCCCTGGCATCAGGTCTCTGGCAAAGGCATGCTCATTTGACTGAATCCCATATTCTAGATCTCTGTTGTGATCTGGTCTGATCAGGTGCAGAGTGGTAGTTCTATTGGATTATATTTTTATTTCACCAGGTAGGCTAGTTGAGAACAAGTTCTCATTTGCAACTGCGACCTGGCCAAGATAAAGCATAGCAGTGTGAACAGACAGAGTTACACATGGAGTAAACAATTAACAAGTCAATAACACAGTAGAAAAAAGGGAGTCTATATATACAATGTGTGCAAAAGGCATGAGGAGGTAGGCGAATAATTACAATATTGCAGATTAACACTGGAGTGATAAATGATCAGATGATCATGTACAGGTAGAGATATTGGTGTGCAGAAGAGCAGAAAAGTAAATAAATAAAAACTGTGGGGATGAGGTAGGTGAAAATGGGTGGGCTATTTACCAATAGATTATGTACAGCTGCAGCGATCGGTTAGCTCCTCAGATAGCTGATGTTTGAAGTTGGTGAGGGAGATAAGTCTCCAACTTCAGCGATTTTTGCAATTCGTTCCAGTCACAGGCAGCAGAGTACTGGAACGAAAGGCGGCCGAATGAGGTGTTGGCTTTAGGGATGATCAGTGAGATACACCTGCTGGAGCGCGTGCTACGGATGGGTGTTGCCATCGTGACCAGTGAACTGGACTTGTAGATGACCTAGTAGGCATCTCGTCATGGGATACTTTCATTCTACTTTGTTTTTATTGTGTGTGTGTGTGTCTCTGTGTGTACACACACACACACCGAATCTCCAACCGGCTGGGGCGGACGAGAGGTGGGACCAAGAACCCAGGAGACACGCAAGGCCCTGGAAGACTGGTTAAGGTGACACCGCCACTTCCTCTACCTCTGACCCATCAGGTCACTCTTTAACCAGTGTCATGACATTGCCCTCTTTGGGTACAGCGAGCACCATCCCCCTCTCTCTCTGCTCCTTCAACCAGGCTGCTGTGAGGTCCGAACAACATTTATGTTCCGGAGAAGGTATAAAAGATCGGTGAAGAATCCAGCGTCGAACTGGTCCGTTTGTTACATTTCGGTGAAGCTCATGGGAGACGGTGCGGCCACATTACCATAAAGCTGTTTATATAATAGCCTCAGATATGACGTTTACGTCTAGTTGTTGTATAAGTTGAATGAGTGAGGGTGATACTGTTTGTAAAATTGCGTAATGTGATTTGTGACTTTTTAATGAAGGAAACTCCCAATTCCCTTTTGAGTTGAACTAAATCAGAGGACCGCCCATGAGCCCAGTTAGGGTCGGGCATCCTGGGACAGGCCCTTTTCTGCAATTCCGAATAAAACCCCAATCTTGAGAATTCCTCAATAGACCATGTTTTTCTCCATTACGAGAGGACAAAGGTTGCAGACCATTGCTGAATCTTTTAACCATACCACGTGGTTAAACTCTAAGACTATCGATACCGACAGAATAAGAACAAGTCTTTGATATTAATTACTAGTCTGCAGCTAGGAATTTGGTATCATTGAACGTAAAGATCGACAACCGCCGAAACATCCATTCTACAACAACTAATGAATGTCGCTCTGAACTATCCCCTCTAACCACGACCGACAATTCTACAAAAGAAACAAACTTTTCAACAGCTATCAAGACGACACACTGAGCGTAAATATATATATACACACACACAGATTGATTGCAATTGTTCCAGAATGAGTGAGCGTTCCTGTGCAAAGGATTAGTATAGTTATCAACTCTGTGGTGACCTCCACCCCCCCCTTTTGTCTAACAAGCCGCCATAGCCCACATTCCCCTATCATTTCTTCAAACCATTTGTTCAAAAACTAAGTCTATAAATTATTTAAGACAAATTGATGTATGGATGACTCATAGTGAAGACTGGGTTTGTGCAGATTTGGAATGAGACTAACGTGAGGTAAATAATTCATTAATTTGAAGACTAATTGATCAGATATAATTTTCTAATAACTTTTCAGATATTTTATAACTTTGTAATCTGAATATTTTCCTTGGTGCCCCGACTGCCTAGTTAGTTTCATGATTAATCAGTTTAGTCACGTAATACTAATGACAGAGAATCTTTGATAAAAAACTAAGTCTTCAATTTTATGACAAAGACACTACACCGGTCACTGACCAATCAGATCCCTTACAGCAGGAAAGAAACATTTTGCCTTCTGTACGACATGATTTTGATGAAGATGGCGATTGATGATCTTCCTCTCTTCCCAGACACAGGGATCTATGGAGTGAGATCAACTGGTTGCTGGTGGGGTTTGGTCACCAGTTCTGTCTACCTGTCAATCCTCGCAGCACAGCTGCCCCGCCACCCATCAAGCCTCCCCAGCCAAGAATCCTAAAGTTGGGTCCCCTCGCTCACCACTCCAGGGTCAAGCTGGAGCCTGATTTGGGGTTACCACCCCCCCCCCCTCCTCAGCCCCACCGGTCAAAGAGGAACCTCTGTCTAAGACCCTCTCCCCTCCTGCCCAGAAAGAGGAAGTCCAAGCCACAACCGTCGATATGATACGACAGAAGGGGGTAGAATCCCTTTAGAGATGTAGGGACCTTGTCCTAATTCTCTCCTTGCCACTTCCCTGACTGATTTGAAATGAGCGGTACTAGAAATAGGGTGGTAACTCCTACTAGCCCAGTGGTATTAACTCCTTTAGCGGGGACACCATTTTTGGAC
>NW_025745856.1:87500-168900 GCF_021184085.1 Oncorhynchus gorbuscha | reverse complement strand
AGATGGGTAAAAATAAAAAGCAGATATTGAATATCTCTTTCAACATTAAGTTAGTAATTACACTTTGGATGGTGTGTCGATACACCCAGTCACTACAAAGATACAGGCGTCCTTCCCAACTCAGTTGCCAGAGAGGAA
This sequence comes from Oncorhynchus gorbuscha, assembly GCF_021184085.1. NCBI lineage: Eukaryota > Metazoa > Chordata > Actinopteri > Salmoniformes > Salmonidae > Oncorhynchus > Oncorhynchus gorbuscha. The sequence continues at coordinate 168,762 of NW_025745856.1, read as the reverse complement.
GGAAACTGCTCAGGGATTTTACCATGAGGCCAATGGTGACTTTAAAACAGTTACAGAGTTCAATGGCTGTGATAAGAGGGGATTAAATGATCTGTCCTGCGTTACCCCGGTGGAAGGATTGTCCGGGATGCCTCTGGAGCATGAGCCAGGTGCCCCTTTAAAGCCATCTCAAAACAAAGCGATGTAGGTCAAATCAAATGTTATTTGTCACATGCGCGAATACAAGTGTAGACGTGAAATGCTTACTTACAAGCCCTTAACCAACAGTGCAGTTCAAGAAGAGGAAAATATTGACCAAGTAGACTAAAATAAACAGTAACACAATAAGAATAACAATAACGAGGCTATATACAGGGGGCACAGGTACCGAGTCCACATGTTAGTTGAGGTAATCAACACGCTGCCTTGTTGACAATATGATCGAGTATTTGAAATGGACGTTCAGTCTAATCGAACTCCCTGAATATCCAGCAGGTGCGAGCGCTTAGTAATTAGAAGGGGAAAAAGTCCGGAACTAAGGATATTTATAGGGACATGACCGACGGGGGATGTTTACTTTCGACTGAGTCCACAAACAACCCGCTGCGGTGAGTATGCCTAGTGCACAGGTGTTCTAGCAACTTGTGTTGCAATCATATACCCAAAACAATAGTTTTTAAATGTTACTTGCATCTGGTCTTTTACAGGCTATACCAAATGCAATCCAAAAGGGTTTAGCAACATAATACTGTCTCCTAGTGCACGTTACACTTTTGCAATCTGTGTTTTGCGCCCAGTTTCTAGCCGATACATTGTAACTCGGTTTAGAAGAAAAACACTAACCTACATGCAATTGAGACTTTTTTTTACCGACCTGTGTCTGCAGCCTGGTCTCATGGACTATATGTAACATAGTAAATGTAAATCTGACAGGCTGAAATCTGTATGAAATGTTAAGTTTGGTATTTTTACAGAAGACTGACAGCTACAATAACCAAAAGGGTGGAGGGGTGGGTGTAGTAAAACTGCCGTATAACATTTTGGGTAATAAGCAACTTCATCATCTAGTTAGCTAAAAGGGTTAAGGTTAGCCAACATGCTAACCACCTTTACTCCTAATGTTAGCTACCTAGTTCATGTTGGCCACAACAAATTGGAATTTGTAAGATGTCTATTTTTAACATCATCTGAAATGAATGTAATACATATAAAATGTAATATATCATACTTGGTTTTCGGTTTTGCGTACAAAATGGTCTGAGACCTGTTTGGGGAAGCTTCTCCCTGTCTGGTGGTATGTCAGTGGGTAGATGCTTCTGATATGGAGTGCATGGTTTGCAGTGCCCAGGAAAGAATTTTAAATTAAATTGTTTGGTCTCTCACCCCCTTCTCTGTAGAATTGTATTTTATTAGCCAACCCTTAACCTATATCTCCTAAACTGCTGTGGAAGCTCTAACCTTATAGGTGAAGTCAATTGACAATCTGGATCCCATCTAGACACAACCTGTATACTGTGCAGTAGGAATACTGGGTCATAACAGACTTGGTGGTTTCTCTTTCTCCTTTAGTCATGGTTCTTCCTGGGCTTCAGGTTTGGAGATGGATACTCTTTGCCTGCATTCACTGGCTTTGTGTCTGTCAAGAGACTCCAAGACCGTAAGTCCATCTGCAGTTAGAATTTAGTGATCAGACTTGTCAGAGCAATTTTTCACCTACCCTTTCTGCAGATCTTTATCCCCTCTTGTATATTTCAACTGGCTTTGGGTTTAGAGATGTACTGATTTTCCTGTCGCCGGGTGTGTTCTCTGTAGGGTTTACATGGTAGCCGTTCCTGCAGTGATCCAGGCAGGCTCAGAGGCCAAGCTTTGTGCCAGCCTTCTGCAGCCCAACGAGACCCTGGTCATGACCGTATCTCTGATGGCCGACGGGCAGAACGAGAGACTTCTCCACCAGAGTTCCGACCAAGAGTTTCACCGCTGTTTCCAGTTTCAGGTCAGCCCAGCACTGGTGGACTTTCAGAACCATTCCATTAAGAGTGGACTGTACTGCTTAGGTTCTTTGTGCAATGCCAGCTTGTTTTATGGCAAATGTCAGTGGTGGCCTACTAGAACTTTTCTTCCAATTTGTACCAGGTTTTGATTGAATGCTAGTATATACTATTGAGACATGTTATATACAGTGGGGCAAAGAAGTATTTATAGTCAGCCACCAATTGTACAAGTTCTCCCACTTAAAAAGGAGAGGCCTGTAATTTTCATCATGGGTACAAACAAAATAAGGAAAGAAAAAATCACATTGTAGGATTTTTAATACATGTATTTGCAAATTATGGTGGAAAGTATTTGGTCAATAACAAAAGTTTATTTATCTCAATACTTTGTTATATACCCTTTGTTGGCAATGACAGAGGTGAAGACATACAGAAAACATGTGACAAGGTTTTCACACACTGTTGCTGGTATTTTGGCCCATTCCTCCATGCAGATCTCCTCTAGAGCAGTGATGTTTTGGGGCTGTTGCTGGGAAACACTGACTTCCAACTCCCTGAAGATTTTCTATGGGGTTGAGATCTGGAGACTGGCTAGTCCACTCCAGGACCTTGAAATGCTTCTTACGAAGCCACTCCTTCGCCCGGGCGGTGTGTTTGGGATCATTGTCATGCTGAAAGACCCAGCCACGTTTCATCCTCAATGCCCTTGCTGATGGAAGGAGGTTTTCACTCAATCTCACGATACATGGCCTCATTCTTTCCTTTACACGGATCAGTCGTCCTGGTCCCTTTGCAGAAAAACAGCCCCAATGCATGATGTTTCCACCCCCATGCTTCACAGTAGGTTTGGATGCAACTCAGCATTCTTTGTCCTCCAAACATGACGAGTTGAGTTTTTACCAAAAAGTTATATTTTGGTTTCATCTGACCATATGACATTCTCGCAATCTTCTTCTGGATCATCCAAATGCTCTCTCGTGAGATCTTGCATGGAGCCCCAGATCGAGGGAGATTATCAGTGGTCTTGTATGTCTTCCATTTCCTAATAATTGCTCCCACAGTTGATTTCTTCAAACCAAGCTACTTACCTATTGCAGATTCAGTCTTCCCAGCCTGGTGCAGGTCTACAATTTTGTTTCTGGTGTCCTTTGACAGCTCTTTGGTCTTGCCCATAGTGGAGTTTGGAGTGTGACTGTTTGAGGTTGTGGACAGGTGTATTTTATACTGATAACAAGTTCAAACAATTACAAATCCTACAATGTGATTTTCTGGGGAAAATAAATTCTCATTTTGTCTGTCATAGTTGAAGTGTACCTATGATGATTACAAATTACAGGCCTCTCCTTTTTAAGTGGGAGAACTTGCACAATTGGTGGCTGACTATAAATACTTCTTTGCCCCACTGTCTGTAACTTACAGTAGGCTGAATGCATAATGGGATCCCTCTACCTTGACGTGGCTAGTGGCTCTTACCAACTGGGCCACACGGCACCACATTTGAATGTCCTATGTTATCGGTCCGTTTGTTCACCGGCGTTGCCCTGTTTCCGTCCCTGACAGGCGCCTAGTGTGAAGAGCGACGAAGTGCAGAACTTTAAGGTGGAGGTTCGAGGAGAAACATTCCTATCAACAGAGGAGAGAAGGGTCATGATCAAACCCTACAGCCCCATGACGTTCATCCAAACGGACAAACCAATCTACAACCCAGGACAAACTGGTAATGTTAGAGCCGGTACACCTTTAGTCTGGTTGCTAAGAAACGGGCCAATGTTCTGTAATGGTTTACTCCGGGGCTTTGACCTTTTTGGGCCCCTGACCCCCACTTTGACATCAACAGTTATCCACGACCCCACCGTGCTCCCTTTGTTTATTTGAGGCCATAACAGTTTGACAATGAAGTACTGTTGGACTGAAATCTGAAGGAAGTCTTGTTTGAAAGGCATTAGGCAATAATTGTGTAGAAAAGAACACTATCATTGCTGACCCATGCTCTTCCCCAGTCTGTTCTAGCGTCATGCGTGGCTTATGAGGATTGTAGAGGGAAACGGTAGACATCTGAAGAGCCTCGTTGTTCAGGAATGTGGTGCAGATGCAGTAAATCCCCCCTGGGTTCAATCAGGATATGTACACTGGAATCAGGCTGGAAATCCTCAACCAGTATTTCTGGGAATCCTTGGAATTGAGAAAGTTGCCTGAAATTCTGCTTCTAATATTCTCATTGTTTGTCGTTGGCTGTTTACAGTGCTTTTTAGAGTCGTCACCTTGGATACCCATTTTAGCCCCGTCAATCAGCTGGTGAGTTGAAAATATACGTTTGACAATAGTATTTTAGTTCAGTCTCTACTATTTCAATCCAAGATGCAGAAGTGTCACACTACTGTGATGGACATAGCAGTCTGGTATTATGTACAGCAATCAACCAGCCAGGACATGAGGCTTCCATTCGTATAGGTCAGATTGGAATGTATGGGATCATCATCAATGTTTTGGCATTGGAGTTCTTAATGAAACATGACTCCATCTCTTGTCTTTGCCCTTCACAGTACAACATTGTGGAACTTGAGGTAAGATCCTTGTTGGTGTAACTTTATGTTGACTGTCTGTGTAAAGACTGCAGCATTATGACTCCCCCTGCTAGCTAGGTCCTCATATCCACCTACTGTAGAAGATGGCTAAATACTTCCAATCAGCGTTGTGTGTAATCTTGGCCCTCTTCAGTAGATGACTATTGCAGATAGAACTGACTCCTTGTCCTGTATACCGTTGTGTCCTGCTGAACATGCCCCTTCCTATGAACCAACAGGATGTTAATCACAACCGGATTGGACAGTGGGTTAACACTACATCCGGTGGCAACATTCTGCAGCTTTCTCACCCCCTGAACTCTGAAGCACCTGTAGGATCCTATACCATTGTAGTGTGGATTGGTGAAGAGAAAATCTACCACAACTTCAAGGTAGAACAGTATGGTAGGTTGAGTTTCTCTTTCATGCTCGGTAATGTTGCGTCAATGCATCACAATCCTGGAACGTTCTGGAGTTGACTGCTGTTCTTTTTATCTGTAGTTTTGCCCAAGTTTGAGATCAAAATGAACCTCACTGACAAGATCAGCGTTGTTCAAGAAGAGTATGAAGTGAAAGTGTGTGCAGAGTGAGTAAACACTATTGGTGATTTGCAATGTACTGTAGTTACAAGGTGATGTGTAACTACATGTCATTAATTATCTCATTACGTGAAGGCAGACCTGGGTTGAATTACTATTAGAAGTATTTAATTTATTTACAGTGATATAGGTGATCAATGTCAGAGGTATAGAATACAATATAAACATATGAGATGAGTAATGCAAGGTATGTAAGCATTACTAGTGACTAGTATTCCAATGATGTCAAGTCTGTAGGCAGCAGCCTCTGCTAGTACTGTAGCTTAATTTGATAATACACTTATTTAAATCTAAAAGTCCTTAAATATGCATGTGGTCTGCATTAATGACCCATGCTAATTGAAGACCTATAGTGCTACTGCGCAAGTCTTAAACTGCTGCTAGGATCCCTGAGATTTGTTAGTGGCATTTACATGAACAGCTGGTTCTTCGGTCATAAAGCATCTCAAGTTAGGATGGCAGTTCTAGGATCAGGTCCCAGCCTGACATGTGACCTTGTTCATTATGATCTATAGTTAAAACTGATCCCGTTCTGAGGCTCTATGAATACAGGTCCAGATTCATTGACCGTGTTAAACGCCTGACTTCAAGCCTTTAGGTCTTAAGTTTTTAATATGGTAACTGGATGTAGGAAGTTGACACTTGTCTTGTTGTGAATTGAAATCAGATACACGTATGGGCAGCCTGTACCCGGTAAAGCAGGGGTCAAGTTGTGCCGACCCTTGGTGGACAATGCAGTGATACCAATAACAATTGATGAGCGAAATCCACAAGGAGTTCCTGATTACACACCTCCGTGCCACAAAGAGTCAATAGAGGTCTGTATGCTTTCCTAAAACGAGTAGTGCTGTTTTTACCAACATGTTACATTTTGAATGGGTTTTAAATCTGTTTTTATGTGTGGTTCTGCTTGCTTTTCCTAGATGGACCATACTGGCTGTGCTTCTTGTGTCTTCAACATGGCACTTTTCACAAAGAATGCAGGAGAGAAATTGCTGGGAGACGTGTTTAGTTTCCATGCAGAAGTACAGGAGGAGGGGACGGGCAAGTCCTCATCACAATCATTATGAGATGCGTCATGTTGTTGACTCAATACAAACCCTTAATTTCACTTCAGCTGATGGCGACGTAACTGTTGCCTGTTTCATTAGATCAGGTTCCCTAACTGTCCTGGGGTTCCCCCTGAGTTCATGTTTTGGTTTTTGCCCGAGCGCTACACAGCTGACTGAAATAACCATCTCGTAATGTAGTTTTGATTTGAATCGGCTGGAGAGCCAGGGCAAGAAACTACAAGGTGCACCCAGGGGGGGTCCCAGAACTGAGTTTGGGTTACTCTGCGTTGGCTCAAGGTTTGGTAAGAAGGGGCTTTTTGACCGTTGGTGCTGCAGCAGGGTGTTGTGTAATGCTGTTTCTGTATTGTGAAATAAAACTATATTTGTTTTCATTTGACAGGTATTACACTGTCTGAGGAAAAAAATGTAGAGCTGTCCTATGTGATTGGAGAATTCACATTTGTTGACACGCCCCAAATCTATGAGCATGGATCAATTATCGAAGGCAAGGTAAGTCCAAATGGTGTTCCTGTTGCATTGTGTATGCTTTGTTTGTCCTGCTTCCTGAACTACCAGTATGTGGTGTCACTTCATTCATACAACACCCCCCCTTTTTCTTCAGATAAATGCTGTTCGCTATAACAACGCACCCATCTCTGACATGTTAGTCTACCTGTTCGAGGAGAAAGGCTGGTCCTCATATCTACGACTACAGAACCTAACCACGGACAGTCGTGGTATTGCCAGGTTCTCTGTCAACACAACCAGTCTGCCCAAAGAGAATATTAACCTCGTAGTAAGTATGATTCCTTCTAGGTTTTTTTAAGCAAGCAAAAAGGGTCGTTAACCTATGGTTGAACCGACTCAACTTAGCTCTGGGATGTTTAGATAAGATGGAGAGTTCCAGATAATGGTAAAGTCTTCTAAATAGTGATGGATGAAGGTGAAGATTCCAGAAGTTAATCTGGATAAGTGAGTGAGCTAGTGGGTTGGAATCAACTTTTGAACCTGTTCTGTCCTGGTCATAGGAGGAAAGACATTTTATAACCTACATATTTAGTATATAAACTGTTTGTGGTTTCATGGCTCCGAGAATAAATACTATCATCTAATTTTGATAAGACTCTTTTATACAAATAAGAATCTTACAAATTCTTAGAGTGCATTTAATTAATGAACACATTTAGGAATTATGACATTCCTGTGACGGGGGAACAGAAACGTGCACCGCTTGGGGTCCCCAGGACAGTTGGGGAAACGATTCCCAGAGGTCATGACCTTAACAGGCTAGGTGGAAGTAAGGTGGATCTGTTACCATATTGCTTCCTGTTTTCTCTCAGATCCCCACTGTATATAGGAGGGGTTGATTTAGGATTGGGGCTTTAGTTACTATTCCTTTTGTTCCTTTCCAGGTGAGCGACACCCCACAAGTGGAGTACCCGGGATACAGGGTCCCCTATTTCAACAGAGGGCAACACCTACTCTCGCTGATCCAGCCCGCTGACATTAAACCGTCCAGCTCCCTGGCTATTCAGAAGGTGGAGAAACCACTGGCGTGTGGGCAGGCGGTGTCGATCACCATCCGCTATGCCATCGTAGGGGAGACTGTCCCAAAGGGCTCTGTGGCTGTCCTCTACCTGGTGAGTAGAACCAGGAACAACCTGCAAACCCATGGTGCCTCTCAAACAGCACCATATTTCCTATTTGCACTCCTTTTGACACACTTTCAAAGGAAGGATGTTCCTAAACTACACCAATAGTCCTAATCAACCACTGTAACCCAACCTTGCTCGTGTTACAAATTGGAATTCGTGATATATATAATACATTTATCAAATTCATAACCTAAATGGATGATGGGCATCCACAAATGAATAGGTGCTAACGTATCATGCTAATTGGAGTCCTGGATTTGTTAACCGTGTTACGTCTACCCCGTGAGTCCAGGTTGCAACGTCTCCACTCTGTTGCTGAGAACTGTTTCCTCTCCCTCCAGGCCTTGTCCAGAGGGGTCATAGTTCAGCATGGACACATCAATGTTAATGTGCAGCAGGACGGTCCTGGTGAGTGAGTTTCATTAAGTGATTCTGAACGTTCTGGAAGGTGCTTAATGAGTGACCTGCTCTTGCGTTGCAGTAGTTGAGGGTGACGTCACATTGACGTTGGCGGTGGTCCCAGAGATGGCGCCGGTGGTTCAGCTCCTGGTGTACAGTATGCTACCCAGTGAGACTGTCATCGCCCACAGCATGAACTTCCCCACTGAGAAATGCTTCGGGAACAAGGTGTGTGGAAGAGTCTGGCATATCCCCAGTAACTGTATATCACAAACATTGTTGTGCCTTTATGAAAGGTGTCCAGTATTTCCATGCAGACTGTATCATACCTGGAGTAATGGTATCTGTGTCTGCCAGGTGTCGGTGGAGTTCTCTCCCTCCAACGCTGTCCCAGGGGAGGAGAACACCCTGCATCTCTCGGCCCGGCCCGGTTCCCTCTGTGGCCTCGGTGCTGTTGACCAGAGTGTTGGCGTCATGGAGCCAGGGAAGAGGCTGGATGCTGACAAGGTAACACGGCTCACTGAAGTGAACAGCGGTGGTACCACCATACCTACTGTTTTGGTGGTGCTGGGAATTACAACCAGTGACTACAGCAGACATGGAGTGGATCTGTTCACTGTTGGGAGCTTTTATCAAATGTGATGGGACTCATTCTCTGGCTTGAGGCCCACTTTCTATTGCCTCTCAGTAACTGGAAAGCACCTCCTTGTTGATGGGACAACGTTTAGCAATGGGCAACAAAATGGAGTTTCCCCAAGTAGTCGTTTCTGCCTGTTCTGTTTGGTCCCCAATGAACCAGGTAATTTCACACCTCCCTGTTGTCCCTTTCCAGATATTTAATTTGTTACCGGTCAAGGAGACGACCTATATTCCCTACGAGCTTGAAGATCCAGTAGCATGTTTAAGCGTTAGACCAAGGAGATCCATAATACCACACCCATATGGACCGTCTGAGCAGACAAACGATCCTTATGCAGTTTTTCAGGTAAATATTTCTGCCCTGTTTTCTCAACTTGATGAATCCGTCACCATACTGTTAGAATGTGTTAATCTTAATAGAATGACAAACAGACTTTTTATTACTAAATTGGTTCTGCTTTTTCTAGACACTGGGATTGAAGCTGGCGACTAACCTGGATATAAGAGTACCTTCCTGCCTCAGTTACCAGGGGAACCAGTACTATCGCTCCTATGGTGAGATGTCCTTACCAACCCTTATTCTCATTGCCAAGTCTAATGAATCTTGGGTTATGGATGACCTTTTGCTAGAATAACAAAGCCTGGTTAAACTGGTCTAAACACTGCATGCACTCACTGAGCCCAGCAGCATTCAGTCTGTTTTTAACTTGACACTAATGGCCATGTTTTGTGTTGGTAGTAGCTTACAGCCCAATGGCTAGGCCTGGATCAGCGGGTCCTAGACTTGAAATGGCTGTGGCTGGTGGACTTGCCGCTCCACCTCCGCCACCCATACAGACGGTCCGTACATTCTTCCCTGAGACATGGATCTGGGACCTTGTGGAAGTTGGGTAAGTGCTCTGCGGAGTGAGGCCGACCTCTGGTGAAAGCCCTCTTAGCTCTTGCCTCATCCAAACGGTAGTGGTGTAGATTAGGAACCTGAACCTCTGTAAACTGTAGGCCAGCTTTCTCTGAGGAAAGACCCTTTGACCTCAATGGGTGTCCCTGGTTAGATAAAGCTTAAATGCATTTGTAACAACAAACTGTGTTGAAATTAGACACGTGATGGCTTTCTGTTTGAACTCTGACCTCTGTATTCCAGGGAGTCTGGATCTTTAGATGTCCCTCTGACAGTCCCAGACACCATCACCACCTGGGAGACTGAAGTCTTCTGCCTGGCCCCCAGTGGCTTCGGTCTGGCTCCTCTGGTGGAGCTCACGGTCTTCCAACCCTTCTTCCTGGAGCTCACCCTGCCCTACTCAGTCATCCGGGGAGAGCACTTTGAGCTGAAGGCCACTGTGTTTAACTACCTCTCCAAGTGCATCATGGTACGACGCTGCACCAGGATGGTTTCTTGAGTTGTATTGTTATCTGACGCAGTGTTCCTCTTTGGCAGGTTTCTGTGACTCCAGCTCTTTCCTCAGACTACAGTCTCACACCCTTGCGTGATGTCCAGGACTCCTCGTGCTTGTGTGCCAATGGACGAAAGACCTTCAGTTGGACAATGGCCCCCTCTGTCCTGGGTTAGTCTTCATTCGTCTGTTCAAACGGCAGAATGGATGTCGACCTGAGTTGTGTACTGTCACCGTATTGGATGTTGTGTAACCTGCGCTGTACCGTGTGTAGGGGTTTTGAACGTGTCTGTTAGTGCGGCGGCTGTCCAGTCCCAGACTGCGTGTGACAATGGGGTTGTGAACGTACCGGAGAGAGGACGCGTGGACACAGTCACACGGAGCCTGCTGGTGAAGGTATGTAGTCTACTGCTGTGGGAGAACTAACGTTCGGTAGCACAGATACTGCCTCTGAAATGAATCCCTCTCCTCCTCCAGGCTGAGGGAACAGAGAAGAGCCACACCTACAACTGGTTGCTGTGTCCTACTGGTCAGTAATGAATCAACGTTGAATGTTCACGGTGGTTGACGTGATCATCTTCATTCAGCTCCTCTTTGTGTCCACAGGAGAAGCTCTGACGGAGGAGGCGGAACTGCAACTTCCCCAGAATGTGGTGGATGGCTCTGCTAGGATTTCCCTCTCAGTTCTGGGTAAAATAAACCATTGTGTAGTGGTGGGAAGACTACCCTTCTCCAGTGACGATGCTGCTGTTTGCTGTAACAGAAGTCCCTTGTTTCTCTGTAGGGGACATCCTGGGTCGGGCCCTCAACAACCTGGATGGACTGTTGCAGATGCCGTATGGGTGCGGGGAGCAGAATATGGCCCTGCTCTCCCCCAATATCTACATCCTGGAGTACCTGAGGAACACAGAGCAACTCACGCCAGCCATCCTAGAAAAGGCCACCAAGTTCCTCACTAGTGGTAGGAGAGTCCCTTAAAATCTGTCTATTAGAGGATTTCGGTTTTTTATTTTAGTGTTTCTCCACGGTGTACCCTGCTGTCATGGTAATGGCAGAGCTGCATAACTGATGATATCAATGTCTTAACATCACTGACCCAACACATGGTTTCTACTAAAGTCATTTGATGGTACAATATTGACACTGTCTCATAGTACCCGATTCCTTACATAGGGCAGGACTCTCCAACCTTGTTACTGTCCTGTATGTAGGTTTTCACTCCAACCCTAATCTCGCTCCCCTTCTAATAATTAGCCGGTTGAATGGGGTTAATTCCAACTTGGTTGGAGGGTAGCTCTCCATGAACAGGGTTGGGGAGCCATTTGGGGCACAGCTCTGGGAATAGAACAAGCGCTTGTTCACCGTTGATGATAAAAACCCACCGGCAGGTTACCAAAGGCAGCTGAACTACAAGAATGCCGATGGTGCGTACAGCACGTTTGGACAAGGCTTGGGGAACACCTGGTGAGTACTTGGCTTGTTTTTCACCTACTGGTAGTTTCAATGACGTATCGACCAATCAAATGGCATCTCTGGCATGGAGACGATGGATAGGACAGCTGACGTGTGATGTCATGACTTGGAGCTTGACGATATTATGTCAGGGCTTTTAAATGAATCCACTTCTTTCTTCAGGCTGACTGCTTTTGTCTTGAGATCCTTTGGCAAAGCCCGGTCTTTCATCTATGTTGACCCGGCAACGATGGAGCAATCCAAGACTTGGTTGGAACGTCAACAAGGCCAACATGGCTGTTTCAGAACTTTAGGGAAGCTCTTGAACAACCGACTGAAGGTATTTGTATTGCTAATAAACTGTTTGTCTGTTTCGTCAGACCGGCCATAGTTTGATTTCAACAGGCTAGTGTCTTGACATTGTTTTCTAGGGTGGAGTGACGGATGAAGTCACACTGACTGCTTACATCACTGCTTCAATGCTGGAGCTCAACATGTCCGTGACGGTAAGTAGCTTCACTCCATGGAACCATTTCTCACACCGTCATTACAGGCTACTCATTCAGCCTCCTGTATGAAATCTGTCTTACATCAACTGTCATTTACATCTTCTACGACGTAGTGAAGTAATTTCTCTGCAAGTAGCCTATGAAATGACAAAGAATGGGCTTAGATATGTAAGGGAACACCCCCCTGAAATGGACAAAAATGAATGGGAAGTCATTGGCACTGGACAAACCATATACCACTCAATTTGGCGTCGTTTTGTTCAAAGTTGATTGCAAATGCCATATGGCAAATGCCAGGTGTAACACTTTGAAAATCCAACAGGTGGCTAGCGCGCTCCACTGTGGTTTTTCGTATTGCAAATGCAACAACTCAACATCAAAAAGCAAAATTTTGAAAAAGTGAGAAAAAATGCAAAAACCTAGCAACACCTTAAAGTGCTTTCTGGACTGTTTTTCGAAATTCTTTTGATTTGTGTCAATTACACGTATAAGAACTTCATCAACATACTTTAGTCATTTTTTAAATTATTTTTTACTTGTGCATAAGGCATAGGTTTTGTCCATTTGCAATGTGATTTCATAGGAAGTCAAAAGTAACTTTTTTGGGGGGCCAAATGTCTTAAGAAATTTGACATGCTCAAAAATCCTGCAGAAATGCCAAATTGACTGGCCTGATGAACACAGGATGGCCGGGCATTGATCGCTCGTTGTGTTGATTTCTTTATGTCCATTGGTTTATGTTTTCTCGCTTTTGCAAATTCACTGTGCATTTGCAATATGGTTCAATGGGCATTTACCATCACGAATTTGTCATGCTATAAAAATCCTGCAGGAATGCAAAATTGATGGCTGGGCAGTGATTCTGGTACCTCGCTGTTTAAACATATTGCAAATGGACAATAGTCACCAGCAAGTCACTGTCCATCAGTCAATTGGATATCATTCTGACACCAAACCCACTTTTTCCAACTCGTTTAGTAGCCAACTATCACATACTACAGAGCTGGCCCAAAATTCACAACTCCTTCTATTCAAACCATAATAAAACCGTAGTTGCGTTCCAGCTGCGGGTCCAGTTCTGATATGTGTAGGCCTAGCTGAGGCAACCCCGAATCCCAAGTTTCGGCTCGATAGGTCATTTGGTGCCCGAGCAAGACCCTAATTGGTGCTGAAAATCCACTTGTTTCCATGCCTTGCTACGGGGTCCTTGAATGAGCTATCGGACAAAAACGTTGGGGTCCGTCTATATGGGCCGAGGCGGTCGACAATGCACCTAGTCTTGCGACTCTGGGACATTTCTAAATGTTGTCATTTTCGTGATGGTCAAAATGAATTGAAGTCATTGCAAATGTACGAGACTGTTTCTCGGTCCGAGAACCTTCTAGAGCCACGTAACTCACCACGCACTCACCATCGACCCGAGGTCCAGAACAGATTTTGGAATTCTAGGTCTGACGTTTCTTAAAGTTCCAACAAGGTTAACTAATACAGGCACCGTCTGTCTCTACGCACCCCAATGGGTCCCTCCTGCCAAGCTGTGTGTGATTTAGTTTTCCTTTGAAATTTTATGGGAAAAATGACTGATTTCCAGTTCATGGGGGTTGCCTAATCACACATATGAAGTTTTGAAAAGATCTGACCTTTTTAACCCTTGGCAACAGCCAATATGACACCATTTAAGGCACTTCCGGTTGGCACAGGAAGCTATAAATAAACTCATATCCTGACTGGGGTATGCCTTTACGGAGGGTTTAGTGAGTGTTATTTCAGAAAATCACAAATCTCGCAGAGCTCCGCAGCACACTTTAAAAAGATTTGTATGAACACCCTGCAGCTGGATCTGTAACATCACCAATTTGACATTGTACGATTTCTCTTAAATGACGATAGAGCTTTTATCTATTTGAATTTTGGACCTTTTATCCCAGAAAATGGCCATAACTCAAAAACCGTTGAGGCCTAGACGCCATCTTGTTCGGGGCCAACTGCCCATTATGCCAAACCTACGCTCACCAAGTTTCTGCTTTGAAATATTTTCCATTTAGGAGAAGGCCACGTTGTGTTTTGTACATTTGCAATATGATTGCTTATGCCCTCTTGTGGGATTTACCGGGACAGCGGAAAAATGACAACTTGATTCTTTTATAAAACGGAAACCGAATGTCTGAGTTCGTTTGACTTCCCGGTAGATCCGGCCCTGCCGCACGGCCCGACGCAGTCTGTGAATTTTACAAATGTTTTTGGACGTCTAGTAAGGGACCGTATATTTGCAATATGGACTTTCTCACTAACCATATGGCAAAATGTTCCCTTAAGGTGTGTTGCTACTGATATTAGGCTCTGTATGCTACTGTAAAGTGAGAAAGGAAATGTGCTGTTGTCTGGTCCCAGATCTGTTGGAGTTTATTTTTAGAGTGCCGTGCCTCTTTAGCAGGGGACCTCTGCATATACACAAATTATACCCTTTACAAATGTAATAAAATGTACAAGGAAAAACAATCCCGTTCCTCAGCAAAAAGTGTTCCCTGATCAACAATTTGACCTGCCTGAGGCCCCAGAACAGCAAGTTGAATGGAACCCAGTCCAAACTGATCTGGAACCAGGCTGGCTTTTAATGTGCTGCTGTCATTCTGTGCTCTAGGATCCTGTTGTGGACCACAGCTTGTCTTGCCTGAGGAACTCCACCAGTGATTTGTCCAACACCTACGCTACTGCTCTGCTGGCCTACACCTTCACCCTGGCGGGTGACATGGAGACACGGGCCCGGCTTCTGCAGCACCTCGACACCATCTCATTTCAAGAGGGTGAGCGATATCCTGCTAGCGCTGTCTTGCCTGGATAATGGAGTACTCTTAAAAGCGCAAACCCTCAGACCATCTGGCACTCCAGATGGGCCCAATAAAATTATTAATTTTAAATTATTAAGACAATACTCTTCCTACTAAAATAGTTTTGGACATGAATTGGAGCGGTCAGAACTTTGTATTGTGTAGTCTGTATTAGGATGAATAAGCTAGTCCTTATTCTGGTGTGCTCCTCAACCCTCAGGGGGTCTCCTGCACTGGTCCCAGTCCTCCTCGGAGACCTCACCCTCCCTGGAGGTGGAGATCAGCTCCTACATTCTGCTGGCGTCCCTCAGTGCCTCTTCTCGGTCCACCTCTGACCTGGGCTACGCCTCCCGCATCGTCAGGTGGCTGGTGAGGCAGCAGAACGCCTACGGAGGCTTCTCTTCCACCCAGGTATACTTCCTAAACACCAGTGGTCTGAAATGGTGCAAATAGTACAAACACTGACTCGTATCAGACCACAGGGCACGTGTTCTCCATGTCCAACCTGGTGAGGATCACTTCCACTGATGGAGCCTAGAAACCATCATCCTAATGGCTGGAATTGGGATTTAGTCACTTTAGCAACTGTTCAATGTGAGGAAAATAATCAACCCTTTAAAATGGTCTCTTTTCATTTTGAACCGATTGTCCTGTGGTGTGCATGTCTAGGACACGGTGGTGGCCCTCCAGGCCCTGGCTCTCTACTCCACCAGGGTGTTCAGTAGAGGAGGAGCCAGCACAGTGACGGTAAGGTCTCCCAGTGGGGACCGGTGCCTCTTCCATGTGAACCAAAACAACAAGCTTCTGTATCAGGAGAGGGCGCTGCAGGACACAGAAGGGAAGTACAGCGTTGAAGTGCAGGGCAGTGCTTGTGCCTCAGTGCAGGTCAGTGAATACACATCTCTCCTCCTGTCCTGTGGCGTAAGATGCACTTTAATACACATTACAGGGAAGCTGTTTCTTCTGGCTCATAAAATGTTTGTATTCGGACAGGATGGTTTCCCTGACTTCCTCTTCTCTATCCCAGGTGGTGCTCCGCTACAACGTCCCTACTCCTACCAGAAGCACAACGCTCAGTATCCAGGTGACTCCAGAGATGGACTGCAACAGGAAGTCTTTGAGACCCAGAGTCACGCTGAAGCTCCAGTCTCTGTAAGAATGAAGGACTTATTTGTATGAATTATTTTAAATGATCTGCAGAATGGGTTTGACCCAAATGAATTAGTGCTATACCTGTGTATAGGTTATTGACCTTCTCGTTGGTAGCTCGGCTTGGATCGGTCAGAATGCTTATCTGGTCTTTATGGCTAAAATAATCCAAGCATTTGATTATTCAAATCCGTTGTCAATCATCTTTCTCAGATATCATGGAAAGGAGCTCACCACCAATATGATTATAGTGGATTTGAAAATGCTCTCTGGGTTTTCTCCAGATCCAGACTCTTTGGGGAGGGTGAGTTGTTGGGACCTTTATCCACGGAGGTCTTGCCTCATCTGTGTCCCTTTGTTTAAGGATGAAGGTTCTTTGTTCATGCAATATCAATGACTTGTCTTCACAGCTGAGGGGTTCAAGTCAAGTGGATCGTGTTGATATCAAAGATGACCATGTGTTAATGTACTTGACAGAGGTGAGGTGAAAACCATCTATCAGTTTGAAACCATTCACATGGCGCTTCATTTAAACACGATATATTTTGATGTACAGTTACTTCTGCTGTGATCATTTAATGACCCGTATGTTTGTTTTTCTCCCAACAGCTGATATCACTACTTCCTTTCCGCATCACCCTGGACATCATACAGGAGCTCCCAGTACAGAATCTAAAGCCAGCAGTGGTCAAGATCTATGACTACTACCAGCCAAGTAAGTTACTCTACTAACCCCTCTTCTGAGGAACATTTGGTCAACTTGTTTTCATTTACTGAGACGGAGCTGTCTTGCGGTTACAGGTGACCAGGCTGAGACAGAATACGTCTTCCCTTGCAACTAGGGGTTCCAAACTGGTGAGCTACTTGAGATCTGTAGTTATTGGTGATGAATTGTGTTCTAGGTGGCTCGCGTACTATACATGATTTTAGGGAGCCAGTCTTCCTTTAATCTAAATGCTGGTCAGTTTGCTGACGGATTCATTAAATGTCTTTGCTCCTCGACAGGTGGAAGAAGATGTCACACCTGCGACCCTTGAGACGTCTTTCAAAAACTATGGATCTGGAAATAAAGTGTTTCATTAGAACCCCTTTCTGGAGCCTTTTGTCTTTGAGTAGTGAGGTGATTATCGAGGCAGTGGTGTTCATCCTGGGGTACATTTTACAGAATGTGATTGGGTCCAGTAAACAGAGCAGCCCTCTGGAGGTGTAGTTTCAATCTGTGCTGTTGATCAGTGTCGCCAATTGTACAAAAGTGTACGTAACTTTTGGTTCTCGTCTGTGACATGGGTCAGGACGTTTTACCACTAAATGATAAACTTCTTACAAGGTATTGAGTCCTGGTTATGAGTTCCTGATGAATGGTGTGGACAAGGCAGGGCAAGATGTGGTGGTAAACGCCTCACAAATCAATGAGATTGACGACCCAACAGATACTCTAGAGCCCTACTGATGACCCAACAGATACTCTAGAGCTCTAGAGCCCTACTGAAAGAAAACAGATACTCAAACATGCCCTACTGACAGTCCGACAGATGTTTAGGGCCCAACTGGGAAAGAAAATACCTGTTCTGGGTTGTACTCCTGTACCTGCTGAGCTGTCAAACTAAACCATCACTGCCCTACCGATGACAATACAGATGTTTTGGGGCCCTACCGACGACCCGACAGATACTCTAGGGCCCTACCGAGCCCTCTTGATTGGGCCCTACCGAATAGATCTGACAGATCAGTTGGCTCCAGTAATGACAGATGGTCACCAAACCACCCTGACAGATATCTAGGGCCCTACCGAACTCTATCAGATTTGGCACTGAGCTTTACCCACAGATACTTCCAACTGGACCTACTGACCCCCGACAGATCTTAGTCACTCTGGTATATCTGCTAGACTTTAGTATGCAAACATACTGGGATTAAGAGTAGCTGTGAAAAGCAGTGTTTCTGACCTGGAAATAAAAAAATCAAAATAAAATAAAAATAAAAACACATGTTTTGGGTTGATTACTGTACATGCTGAGCTGTCAAACTAAGTTCTGGGTTGACTGACAGCTCAGCATGTACAGTAAACTAAGCAATTAGTCTACTTAACAGACAATTAGAAGTTTCAGTTCAGAAGATTTAGCAAGCCAGTACTTGGGAAATCTTAAACAATAGTGAACACATATCACCATGTGAATTGTTTCATGAGCTGAAAAAATCCAGAAATGTCCCATGAGAAACAAAAATCTTCATTGTGCACAAATATTGAGCATTTAGACTTTTGTTAAGGTTATCCATCCAAATAACAGGTGGGGCTGATGACACATGTTCACCTTGTGCTGAAACAATGAGGCTGCTCTGAAATGTGCATTTGTCGCAATGCCACAGCTGTCAAGTTGAGGGCGCACCCAATTTCTGCTTACTGCAGAAATGTCTGCCAGAGCTGTTGCCAGATAATTGAGTCATTTCTCTACTACCCCCTTCTGTCGTATCATATCGACGGTTGTGGCTTGGACTGTTTCCCGCATCAAGTCATTTGTAAAGAAGGTGCCAGTACTTCAAACCGGCCTCATGACCAGGAATTGTAATCCTGCCAGCCCAGGAACTCCACATCCGGCTTCACCTGCAGGATGGTGAGACCAGCCACCTGGCAGCTGATGAAACTGGAGTATTTCTGGCTGGGCAAAGCCTTTTCATTGGGGGGGGCACTCTGATTGTCTGGCTCAGTGGGTTGGCCTATGCCCTCCCATGAATGGTAGATCAGGCCTCCATTTATTTCAATTGACTGCATTCCTTATATAAACTAACTCTTAAGTTGTTGCATGTATAATATCAACCCATCTTCAAAAATCACTGTTACAGGTGCAGTGATATCAAGTGTATTCTATCCATAAACTCAGATTAGGACCCTGACAGTCAGTTGGATCCAGTAAGGCAGAGGTCACCAAACCACCCTGTAGTCTCCTGGGGTCACTCGCTCACTTGTGGCTCTGAGTAACGGTGTTTTTCACTTGCATTGTTAATTCCAAATGGACCTCAAACCCCCTACACATCTTAGTCCAAAAAAAATACAAAAATAAAATCTAAATCAAATTTTATATAGCCCTTCGTACATCAGCTGATATAGTGCTGTACAGAAACTCAGCCTAAAACCCCAAACAGTAAACAATGCAGGTGTAGAAGCACGGTGGCTAGGAAAAACTCCCTAGAAAGGCCAAAACCTAGGGAGGAACCAGGCTGTGGGGTGGCCAGTCCTCTTCGGGCTGTGCCGGGTGGAGATAACAGAACATGGCCAAGATGTTCAAATGTTCATAAATGACCAGCATGGTCGAATAATAAGGCAGAACAGTTGAAACTGGAGCAGCAGCACAGTCAGGTGGACTGACGACAGCAAGGAGTCATCGGGCACGGTCCTAGGGCTCAGGTCCTCCGAGAGAAAGAGAATTAGAGAGCATATGTGGGGTAGTCACTCGTATCTGCAAGGATTGTCAGTGGTATTGTTGGTAGCCTAGTGGTGAGGGTGTTGGGCCAGTGATCGAATCCCCGAGATCACAAGAATCTGTCGTTCTGCCCCTGAACAAGGCAGTTAACCCGCCATTCCTCGTTTCATTGTCAATAAGAATTTGTTCTTAACTGACTTGCCAAGTTAAAGGATAAGTTCAGGGCGCTATGTTTTGGGAACGAAACATTAAGTGACGATTATTGTATTGGACAATATACAAATGTGTCTGAGATCATTTGAAAAATTATTTTATTGAGAATGTATTTATTAGAAGTAAAAAATCTAAATGTAAAGATTTTAAGGTTTAGTTTCGTGGTGTTGTGAGAAATGGGGTCCACAGAAATTTGGTCCAAAAATGGTGTCCCCGTAAAGTTAATACCCTATTTCTAGTACCGCTCATTTCAAATTAGTCAGGGGAAGTGACGAGCACACTTTGGGAGGAAGGAGAGAGAATTGGGATACGGTCCTGACATTTCTAAAGGGATGCTACCCTCTTCTGTCGTATCATGTAGAGAAGGTTTTGGCTTTCGACTTCCTCTTTCTGGGCAGCAGAGGGGAGAGGGTGGTAGCCAGAGGTTCCTCTTTGACCGGTGTGGCTGAGGAGGGGGGTGGTAACTCCAAACCAAGAGAACCAGGCTCCAGCTTGACCTTGGAGGTCTTGGGGGAGCGAGGTGACCCAGCTTTAGACCTCTTGGCTGGGGAGGCTTGGTGGGCAGAGGGGCAGCTGTGCTGGTTCAGACACACGGAGCAGAGAGGATTGACAGGTAGACACACCTGTTGACCAAACCCCACCAGCAACCAGTTGATCTCACTCCATAGATCCCTGTGTCGGGGAAGAGAAGGAAGATCATCAATCACCATCTCAGTCTTCATCAAAATCATGTTGGACAGAAATCACAAGGCAAAATGTTTCTCTTTCCTGCTTTAAGGGATCTGATTGGTCAGTGACTGGTTCATGAGTAACCTGCTGGGGTAGAAGAAGTGGTGGTGTCACCTTGGTAACCAGTCTTCCAGGGCCTTGCGTGTCTCCTCTGGGTTCTTGGTCCCACCTCTCGTCCATCCCAGCCGGTTGGAGATACGGTGGACGTGTGTGTCCACGCCTACTCACACGCACAAACAATAGAAAAACTATCCCATTATAAGACGCCCACAATATAATCCAATAGAACTACAACTCTGCACAACATCAGACCACATCACAACCTGCAGACTAGAGTATGGGAGTATTTTTCCAACAATTGTTTACAGACAGATTATTTCACTGTATCACAATTTCAGTGGGTCAGAAGTTTACATACACTAACTTGACTACGCCTTGAAACAGCTTGGAAAATTCCAGAAAATGTCATGGCTTTTGAAGCTTCTGATAGGCTAATTGACATCATTTGAGTCAATTGGAGGTGTACCTGTGGATGTATTTCAAGGCCTACCTTCAAACTCAGTGCCTCTTTGCTTGACATCATGGGAAAATCAAAAGAAATCAGCCAAGACCTCAGAAAATAAATTGGAGACCTCCACAAGTCTGGTTCATCCTTGGGAGCAATTTCCAAACGCCTGAAGGTACCACATTCATCTGTACAAACAATAGTACGCAAGTATAAACACCATGGGACCACGCAGCCATCATACCGCTCAGTATAAACACCATGGGACCACGCAGCCGTCATACTGCTCAGTATAAACACCATGGGACCACGCAGCCGTCATACCGCTCAGGAAGGAGACATGTTCTGTCTGCTAGAGATGAAGTATAAACACCATCATCTGATGAAACAAAAATGTAACTGTTTGGCCAAAATGACCATCGTTATGTTTTGAGGAAAAAGGGGGAGGCTTTCAAGACAAAGAACATCAGAACCGTGAAGCACGGGGGTGGCAGCATCATGTTGGGGGTGCTTTGCTGCAGGAGGGACAGGTGCACTTCACAAAATAGATGGCATCATGAGGATGGAAAATTATGTGGATATATTGAAGCAACATCTCAAGATATCAGTCGGGAAGTTAAATTAAGACTCACAAATGGGTCTTCCAAATGGATACTGACCCCAAGCAAACAGAGTTGTGGCAAAATGGCTTAAGGATAACAGTCAAGGTATTGGAGTGGTCATCACAAAGCCCTGACCTCAATCCTATAGAAAATGTGAGGGCAGAACTGAAAAAGCGTGTGCAAGCAAGGAGGCCTATAAACCTGACTCCGTTACACCAGCTCTGTCAGCAGGAATGGGCCAAAATTCACCAACTTATTGTTAGAAGCTTGTTGAAGGCTACCTGAAATGTTTGACCCAAGTTAAACAATTAAAAGGCAATGCTAACAAATACTAATTGAGTGTATGTAAACTTCTGACCCACTGGGAATGTGAAGAAAGAAATAAAACCTCTACTATTATACTGACATTTCACATTCTTAAAATAAAGTGGTGATCTTAACTGACCTAAAACAGGGAATTTTGACTAGGATTAAATGTCAGAAATTGTGAAAAACTTTAAATGTATTTCTTCAGTGTTGTCACATGAAAAGATATACTCAAATATTTACAAAAATGTGAGGGTGTACTCACTTTTGTGATATACTGTATACATCGTATGTAAACTTCCGACTTCAAACTGTATATGAGCCATACCTACCTATGCCAGAGACCTGGTGCCAGGCGATGTCCATGGCCAGGTGAGCCATCTTGGGTCCTACTCCAGGTAGTCGTACCAGGCCCTCCACTGTGTTAGGGATGTCCCCTCTGAACTCCCTCTGGAGCATCACTGATGTCTGCTTCAGGTACTTCACCTTGGTCTGGGGGGTGGGGGGTAGGAGAGAAGACATGTCAAATGTTTTTTCATAAGTATTCACACCCCTCGACTTGTTCCACATGGTACAGCCTGAATTTAAAATGGATTGCATTGAGATTTGCCACTGGCCTACCCACAATACCCCATAATGTTGGGATGTTTTTGATTCTTTTACAAATTAGAAATAAAAAGCTGAAATGTCTTGAATAAAGTATTCAACGTCTTTGTTGTGGCTAAATAATTTCTGGAGGCGGAAATATTTGACAGTAACAAGTTGTATTGACTCACTCTGTGTGCAATAATAGTATTTAACATGACTTTTGAATGACTGCCTCATCTCTGTACCCCACACATAGAATTATCTGTAAGGTCCCTCAGTCGAGTAGTGAATTTCAAACAGATTCAACCACATAAAACTAGGGAGGTTTTCCAATGTCTCACAAAGTAGAGCAGATGAGTTGGTAGATGGGTAAAAATAAAAAGCCGATATTGAATATCTCTTTCAACATGAAGTTATTAATTACACTTTGGATGGTGTGTCGATACACCCAGTCACTACAAAGATACAGGCGTCCTTCCCAACTCAGTTGCCGGAGAGGAAGGAAACTGCTCAGGGATTTCACCATGAGACAACTGGTGACTAAGTTTAATGGCTGTGATAAAACACTGAGGATGGATCAATAACATTGTAGTTACTCCACAATAATAACATATATGACCAAGTGAAAAGAAGGAAGCCTGGACAGAATACAAATACTCCAGAACATACATCCTGTTTGCAACAAGTCACTAAAGTAATACTGCAAAAAATGTGTCAAAGCAATTCATTTTTTGTCCTGAATACAAAGTTTTGTATTGGATTTGCCTCAAACATATTACGGATTACCAATCTCCATATTTTAAAGGATAGTGGTGGCTGCATCATGTTATGGGTATGCTTTTAATTGTGAAGGACAGGAGCGTTTTTCAGGATAAAATAAACAGAATGGAGCTAAGCACAGGCAAAATCCTGGAGGAAAACCTGCTTCCGTCTGCTTTCCACCAGACCTTGGCAGATTAATTCATCTTTCAGCAGGACAATAACCTAAAACACAAGGCCAAATCTACACTGGAGTTGCTTACCAAGAAGACAGTTAATGTTCCTGCCGAGTTACAATTTTGACTTAAATATAAAAAAATATATGGCAAGACCTCATGGTTGTCTAGCAATGAACAACAACCAATAACCCACACAATTAAATCCATTTTAATCCCACTTTGTAACACAACAAAATGTGGAAAAAGTCAAGGGGTGTGAATACTTTGTGAAGGCAGTGTATAATAGTGTGCGTTACCCTCCAAAAGCCGACAGGGTAGATGAGTTGTCCCAGTGTGTCATCGTCAGTGTTGACTATGTTTTCCACTGTACAGCCATGAGCCCTGAGTCTCTGCAGAGCCGCACTGGTCACCTGGTCCCTTGTCTGGCTTGACAACATCAGAGACACCAGCACCTGGTAACGTCGCACCTGGTGGAAGAGATGAGGAGGAGGGGAGAGAGATGAATCACACTTCATCATCTGGCCATCCCGATCGATGAATCTGGGTTTGGCGGATGCCAGGAAAACGCTACCGGCCCCAATGCATTGGACCAACTGTAGAGTTTGGTGGAGGAAGAATAATGTTCTGGGGCTGTTTTTCCATGGTCCGGGCCCCTTAGTTCCAGTGAAGGGAAATCTTTACACAAAAGCATACAATGACATTCTAGACGATTCTGTGCTTCCAACTTTGTGGCAACAGTTAGGGGAAGGACCTTTCCTGTTTTAGCATGACAACGCCCCTGTGCACAAAGTGAGGCCCATACAGAGTGTGGATCGATGTGGAAGAATTTGACTGGCCTGCACAGAGCCCTGACTTCAACCACATCGAACACCTTTGGGATGAATTGAAACGCCGACTGCAAACCAGGCCTAATCACCCAACATCAGTGCCCGACCTCACTAATGCTCTCTTGGCTGCAAGTCCCTGCAGCAATGTTCCAACATCTAGTGGAAAGCCTTCCCAGAAGAGTGGAGGCTGTTATAGCAGTAATGTTCCAACATCTAGTGGAAAGCCTTCCCAGAAGAGTGGAGGCTGTTATAGCAGTAATGTTCCAACATCTAGTGGAAAGCCTTCCCAGAAGAGTGGAGGCTGTTATAGCAGTAATGTTCCAACATCTAGTGGAAAGCCTTCCTAGAAGAGTGGAGGCTGTTATAGCAGTAATGTTCCAACATCTAGTGGAAAGCCTTCCTAGAAGAGTGGAGGCTGTTATAGCAGTAATGTTCCAACATCTAGTGGAAAGCCTTCCTAGAAGAGTGGAGGCTGTTATAGCAGTAATGTTCCAACATCTAGTGGAAAGCCTTCCTAGAAGAGTGGAGGCTGTTATAGCAGCAATGTTCCAACATCTAGTGGAA
The DNA here is from genome assembly GCF_021184085.1 of Oncorhynchus gorbuscha. Classification (NCBI taxonomy): domain Eukaryota; kingdom Metazoa; phylum Chordata; class Actinopteri; order Salmoniformes; family Salmonidae; genus Oncorhynchus; species Oncorhynchus gorbuscha. The sequence continues at coordinate 143,864 of NW_025745856.1, read as the reverse complement.
AGCCTTCCCAGAAGAGTGGAGGCTGTTATAGCAGTAATGTTCCAACATCTAGTGGAAAGCCTTCCTAGAAGAGTGGAGGCTGTTATAGCTGTAATGTTCCAACATCTAGTGGAAAGCCTTCCCAGAAGAGTGGAGGCTGTTATAGCAGTAATGTTCCAACATCTAGTGGAAAGCCTTCCCAGAAGAGTGGAGGCTGTTATAGCAGTAATGTTCCAACATCTAGTGGAAAGCCTTCCCAGAAGAGTGGAGGCTGTTATAGCAGTAATGTTCCAACATCTAGTGGAAAGCCTTCCTAGAAGAGTGGAGGCTGTTATAGCAGTAATGTTCCAACATCTAGTGGAAAGCCTTCCCAGAAGAGTGGAGGCTGTTATAGCAGTAATGTTCCAACATCTAGTGGAAAGCCTTCCCAGAAGAGTGGAGGCTGTTATAGCAGTAATGTTCCAAAATTTAGTGGAAAGCCTTCCCAGAAGAGTGGAGGCTGTTATAGCAGTAAAAGAGGGGGACCAACTCAATATAAAATGCCCATGATTTTGGAATGAGATGTTCAATGAGCAGGTGTCCACATACATTACATAACCAAAAGTATCTCCTTGTTAGTATGTCTCTTATCCACTGCCTTGTGTTAAAATGGAGTGTTCAGTAGGCGTACACTGTTTCTAAAGAGGTCTCAGAATGAGGTTGACTCATCACTCCTGGTGGGAGAACAGGTGTGCTTAACTAACATGTCACGTAACATCTAACTTGTATATCCTTGTCTGTCATGGTGGTAAAGCCTGATTGAACAGGCCTCATGAAAACAGCTTGGGATGTATTAATTAGTCGCACACTGTAGCAAAAAGTTTTCCAACGGAAATCGTTCTGCAGCGAAATCAAGTGTTTCTTTTGGACAAATTCAGCTAAGTCCTGCCTAGTTCTGTTTGGTTCCTAATGAATACACCCCAGCTAGCTCGGCCCATCTCCTGTCCCCAACACTGTTTGTTTCGTAAGCTCATAACAAATCACATCCAGTGACATAACTGCAGTTCCACATCCTCCTTTTATAGTGCTGGATGTATTTCACCTTTATCCTAGAACATAAAGCAGATCTACAGCCTTCTGACCCTGCTCTGTAGAACCCCTCCATCTCTAATGGGCACTCTGCTGTTCTGTGTATTCTACTGTTCTACCTGCAGGTGGAACCCTGCTACTACCTCTGTGTATTCTGCTGTTCTACCTGCAGGTGGAACCCTGCTACTACCTCTGTGTATTCTACTGTTCTACCTGCAGGTGGAACCCTGCTACTACCTCTGTGTGTTCTGCTGTTCTACCTGCAGGTGGAACCCCGCTACTACCTCTGTGTATTCTACTGTTCTACCTGCAGGTGGAACCCCGCTACTACCTCTGTGTATTCTACTGTTCTACCTGCAGGTGGAACCCTGCTACTACCTCTGTGTGTTCTACTGTTCTACCTGCAGGGTACATCTAGTGGTGGAACCCTGCTACTACCTCTGTGTGTTCTACTGTTCTACCTGCAGGGTTCATCTAGTGGTGGAACCCTGCTACTACCTCTGTGTGTTCTGCTGTTCTACCTGCAGGTGGAACCCTGCTACTACCTCTGTCTATTCTACTGTTCTACCTGCAGGAGGAACCCTGCTACTACCTCTGTGTATTCTACTGTTCTACCTGCAGGTGGAACCCTGCTACTACCTCTGTGTGTTCTACTGTTCTACCTGCAGGTGGAACCCTGCTACTACCTCTGTGTGTTCTACTGTTCTACCTGCAGGGTTCATCTAGTGGTGGAACCCTGCTACTACCTCTGTGTGTTCTACTGTTCTACCTGCAGGGTTCATCTAGTGGTGGAACCCTGCTACTACCTCTGTGTGTTCTACTGTTCTACCTGCAGGGTTCATCTAGTGGTGGAACCCTGCTACTACCTCTGTGTGTTCTACTGTTCTACCTGCAGGTGGAACCCTGCTACTACCTCTGTGTGTTCTACTGTTCTACCTGCAGGTGGAACCCTGCTACTACCTCTGTGTGTTCTACTGTTCTACCTGCAGGGTTCATCTAGTGGTGGAACCCTGCTACTACCTCTGTGTGTTCTACTGTTCTACCTGCAGGGTTCATCTAGTGGTGGAACCCTGCTACTACCTCTGTGTGTTCTACTGTTCTACCTGCAGGTGGAACCCTGCTACTACCTCTGTGTGTTCTACTGTTCTACCTGCAGGGTTCATCTAGTGGTGGAACCCTGCTACTACCTCTGTGTGTTCTACTGTTCTACCTGCAGGGTTCATCTAGTGGTGGAACCCTGCTACTACCTCTGTGTGTTCTACTGTTCTACCTGCAGGTGGAACCCTGCTACTACCTCTGTGTGTTCTACTGTTCTACCTGCAGGGTTCATCTAGTGGTGGAACCCTGCTACTACCTCTGTGTGTTCTACTGTTCTACCTGCAGGTGGAACCCTGCTACTACCTCTGTGTGTTCTACTGTTCTACCTGCAGGGTTCATCTAGTGGTGGAACCCTGCTACTACCTCTGTGTGTTCTACTGTTCTACCTGCAGGTGGAACCCTCTACTACCTCTGTGTGTTCTGCTGTTCTACCTGCAGGGTTCATCTAGTGGTGGAACCCTGCTACTACCTCTGTGTGTTCTACTGTTCTACCTGCAGGGTTCATCTAGTGGTGGAACCCTGCTACTACCTCTGTGTGTTCTACTGTTCTACCTGCAGGGTTCATCTAGTGGTGGAACCCTACTACCTCTGTGTGTTCTACTGTTCTACCTGCACCCTGCTGTGTGTTCTACTGTTCTACCTGCAGGGTTCATCTAGTGGTGGAACCCTGCTACTACCTCTGTGTGTTCTACTGTTCTACCTGCAGGTGGAACCCTGCTACTACCTCTGTGTGTTCTACTGTTCTACCTGCAGGGTTCATCTAGTGGTGGAACCCTGCTACTACCTCTGTGTGTTCTACTGTTCTACCTGCAGGTGGAACCCTGCTACTACCTCTGTGTGTTCTACTGTTCTACCTGCAGGGTTCATCTAGTGGTGGAACCCTGCTACTACCTCTGTGTGTTCTACTGTTCTACCTGCAGGTGGAACCCTGCTACTACCTCTGTGTGTTCTGCTGTTCTACCTGCAGGGTTCATCTAGTGGTGGAACCCTGCTACTACCTCTGTGTGTTCTACTGTTCTACCTGCAGGGTTCATCTACCCTGCTACTACCTCTGTGTGTTCTACTGTTCTACCTGCAGGGTTCATCTAGTGGTGGAACCCTGCTACTACCTCTGTGTGTTCTACTGTTCTACCTGCAGGTGGAACCCTGCTACTACCTCTGTGTGTTCTACTGTTCTACCTGCAGGGTTCATCTAGTGGTGGAACCCTGCTACTACCTCTGTGTGTTCTACTGTTCTACCTGCAGGGTTCATCTAGTGGTGGAACCCTGCTACTACCTCTGTGTGTTCTACTGTTCTACCTGCAGGGTTCATCTAGTGGTGGAACCCTGCTACTACCTCTGTGTGTTCTACTGTTCTACCTGCAGGTGGAACCCTGCTACTACCTCTGTGTGTTCTACTGTTCTACCTGCAGGGTTCATCTAGTGGTGGAACCCTGCTACTACCTCTGTGTGTTCTACTGTTCTACCTCTCTGTGTGTTCTACTGTTCTACCTGCAGGGTTCATCTAGTGGTGGAACCCTGCTACTACCTCTGTGTGTTCTACTGTTCTACCTGCAGGTGGAACCCTGCTACTACCTCTGTGTGTTCTACTGTTCTACCTGCAGGGTTCATCTAGTGGTGGAACCCTGCTACTACCTCTGTGTGTTCTACTGTTCTACCTGCAGGTGGAACCCTGCTACTACCTCTTGTTCTGCTGTTCTACCTGCAGGGTTCATCTAGTGGTGGAACCCTGCTACTACCTCTGTGTGTTCTACTGTTCTACCTGCAGGGTTCATCTAGTGGTGGAACCCTGCTACTACCTCTGTGTGTTCTACTGTTCTACCTGCAGGGTTCATCTAGTGGTGGAACCCTGCTACTACCTCTGTGTGTTCTACTGTTCTACCTGCAGGTGGAACCCTGCTACTACCTCTGTGTGTTCTACTGTTCTACCTGCAGGGTTCATCTAGTGGTGGAACCCTGCTAGTGTGTTCTACTGTTCTACCTGCAGGTGGAACCCTGCTACTACCTCTGTGTGTTCTACTGTTCTACCTGCAGGGTTCATCTAGGTGGAACCCTGCTACTACCTCTGTGTGTTCTACCCTGCAGGTGGAACCCTGCTACTACCTCTGTGTGTTCTGCTGTTCTACCTGAGGGTTCATCTAGTTCAGGTCTCTACCCCACAGGTGTAGATCAGGTCTCTACCCCACAGGTGTAGATCAGGTCTCTACCCCACAGGTGTAGATCAGGTCTCTACCCCACAGGTGTAGATCAGGTCTCTACCCCAGGTGTAGATCAGGTCTCTGCCCTAGGTGTAGATCAGGTCTCTGCCCTAGGTGTAGATCAGGTCTCTGCCCCAGGTGTAGATCAGGTCTCTGCCCCAGGTGTAGATCAGGTCTCTACCCCACAGGTGTAGATCAGGTCTCTACCCCAGGTGTAGATCAGGTCTCTACCCCAGGTGTAGATCAGGTCTCTACCCCACAGGTGTAGATCAGGTCTCTACCCCACAGGTGTAGATCAGGTCTCTACCCCACAGGTGTAGATCAGGTCTCTACCCCACAGGTGTAGATCAGGTCTCTACCCCACAGGTGTAGATCAGGTCTCCACCCCCCAGGTGTAAATCAGGTCTCCACCCCCCAGGTGTAAATCAGGTCTCCACCCCCCAGGTGTAAATCAGGTCTCCACCCCCCAGGTGTAAATCAGGTCTCTACCCCAGGTGTAGATCAGGTCTCTACCCCACAGGTGTAGATCAGGTCTCTACCCCACAGGTGTAGATCAGGTCTCTACCCCACAGGTGTAGATCAGGTCTCTACCCCACAGGTGTAGATCAGGTCTCTACCCCACAGGTGTAGATCAGATCTCTACCCCACAGGTGTAGATCAGATCTCTACCCCACAGGTGTAGATCAGGTCTCTACCCCACAGGTGTAGATCAGGTCTCTACCCCACAGGTGTAGATCAGGTCTCTACCCCACAGGTGTAGATCAGGTCTCTACCCCACAGGTGTAGATCAGGTCTCTACCCCACAGGTGTAGATCAGGTCTCTACCCCACAGGTGTAGATCAGGTCTCTACCCCACAGGTGTAGATCAGGTCTCGACCCCAGGTGTAGATCAGGTCTCTGCCCCAGGTGTAGATCAGGTCTCTACCCCAGGTGTAGATCAGGTCTCTACCCCAGGTGTAGATCAGGTCTCTACCCCAGGTGTAGATCAGGTCTCTACCCCAGGTGTAGATCAGGTCTCTACCCCAGGTGTAGATCAGGTCTCCACCCCAGGTGTAGATCAGGTCTCCACCCCAGGTGAATGCCAGGTCAGAGACGACGAACAGGTAACCATTGAGCTCCCTCTGCCCGGCAGGGTGGACTGAAGACAACCTCTGTGAAGCAGGAGAAGGCTAGGGCGAACTTGGGGAAGGTGAGGGCGTACTCGGGAAGGTGAGGGCGCGGGAGAGGGAGGAGCCGAGGCAGGAAGCGGTCTCTTGGTAGGTCAACAGGAGGTTCATGATACCAGGGAAGAATGTGTGGACGGCACGGAGCAGGGGGTAGCAGGGGCTGGTCCACCTCTGACCCAGAGACGATGAGGGACGGGAGGCAGTGGCCAGGGTGTAGGTGGGGATGTAAGAGGGGGAGAGAGAGGGGAGCGGAAGGAAGGTGGGGAGGTAAGAGGGGGAGAGAGGAGGGGAGAGGAAGGAAGGTGGGGAGGTAAGAGGGGGAGAGAGGAGGGGAGAGGAAGGAAGGTGGGGAGGTAAGAGGGGTAGAGAGGAGGGGAGAGGAAGGAAGGTGGGGAGGTAAGAGGGGGAGAGAGGAGGGGAGAGGAAGGAAGGTGGGGAGGTAAGAGGGGGAGAGAGGAGGGGAGAGGAAGGAAGGTGGGGAGGTAAGAGGGGTAGAGAGGAGGGGAGAGGAAGGAAGGTGGGGAGGTAAGAGGGGGAGAGAGGAGGGGAGAGGAAGGAAGGTGGGGAGGTAAGAGGGGGAGAGAGGAGGGGAGAGGAAGGAAGGTGGGGAGGTAAGAGGGGTAGAGAGGAGGGGAGAGGAAGGAAGGTGGGGAGGTAAGAGGGGGAGAGGAAGGAAGGTGGGGAGGTAAGAGGGGGAGAGAGGAGAGGAGAGGAAGGAAGGTGGGGAGGTAAGAGGGGAGAGAGGAGAGGAGGGGTTGTACGGTAGTGGGGGGTGTACGACAGAGAAACAGAAACCAGTGGGGTCTCACCAACCTCATGAGGGGCGTGTGTGTCGTAGCATTTCTCCGCCCCCATGAGGTCAACAGGCGCGTCCCTGGCGCTCCTCATCTGACGCACATGACCCAGCTGCTTGCTCCAATCAGGAGGCTCCCAGTGTTTAGGCTCCTCCTTCCCATCGTATTCCACCTTCACCTGGCCCCGCCTCCTATGCAGGATGGGTGCCAGTGGTAACAGGGACAGGGCTTTGTCTGGCTCAGCTTGTGATTGGCCGATGGATGAGCGACGGAACCTAGAGGAGCCAATATCTGCAAGGTAAAGTAGGGGCGGGGGACAGAAGTTGAGTGATGAGGTGTGCTGAACATTCTGAGGCACACAGAAATTATGTCACATGCTTCATGTACAGAACAACTGAACATACAGGAAGTAGTAGACGTCATCGTCACCTGTGTCAAATATTAATTAGGGGCGTATTCAGACTGTGTGCATATAGCCAGGCCAAAGGCTCTCTTTCTCTGAAGACTGTCGTCATCTCTTAGTTGTTGTTTTAGGCTACAGCTCGTCCCATCTGAAAGTGCCTCAATCATGCAGCAAGACATTGCTTCAGTTTGTAAATGTCAGAAGGGCAATGTTGTGATAAAACGGATTCATACCTGAAGCGTCTCGTCCCAAACTCTGATTTGATACGCTCGAATCTTCTTCCTCCTGTTTCACGTGCGCCCTCAACACTCTCCTCTCCATCCTAGTTTTTAACGTCGTGGCTAAACCGGCACCGGGCACCGTCTTGTTACCGCTCGGAGTGATGACCGCGGTACTCTCAACGAAATAAGGCGAGGTCATTTTGAAACAGTGGAAAGCATAGGATACCGTTGTGCTGCAAGTGGGACGGACCGTGGCTAACAACATTAGCTTGTTAGCTATTTTAGTGATAAAATAAAATCTGGTTAGCTAGCTAAAACACATGTATATAAACGTTTTGGTAACATTTTCCAAGTACTATTGATGGATATTGAAACGTGACCTACTAGGGTTGTCGATTTAATTTTCAAACGACAGGCACGTTAAGAATAGCTAGAACATTAAACAAATGTTAAAAACAAATGTTTTTAACTCGACACCTCTTGCTTCGTCGAGCAATGTTTTTAGTAGGAACTACATTTCCCATCAACTCCCGCGACAAAACGTGTTTTTATAGGAAGTGCCCGACAGTCCATCCGGTTGTCGAGTGGGGGGACTGATCTGACTTGAGGAAAGCTTTTGAAATATTGGCATAAACAAATTATAAATGCATGAATTTGTCTTGCTCGGTATTTTGTCCACCTGCCAGCCTCGCGTGAATGACGGCAGAAACGCATCCAGATCGATAGCAGGTATGAACTCCCGTTGTTTTTAAAGCCCTAGGTCTGGAACGAAAACAAGCAGATAGCTAGTCAACAATATCTATTTATTAGTGCTCGTTTGTGTCGCTCTTTCTCTCTCCCTGTCCGCTATTTTGTCAGCTGTTCCGGACGGATGTTGAACATACACGAATGGGCACCTGACCGGGTACTGTTGTTACATCTAAAACAGAACTAGATAACATTAGTTAGCTGTCGTTGTTCGCTCGGGTTTCTCTCTGCTTGACAGGGAGAATTATTTCAGCATTCTCCTGGCTTGTTTCGTGGTACAGTCTCTCTTCCCCCAGCTAGAACTCAATAGCTGATTGTCGCTGATCCCGAGGTTGTAGGTACTACTGACTAGCTACTGAAGTATGGCCTAATTGCGTCCCAAATGGCACTATATTCTATATGTAGTGATTGTGCCATTTGGGGCGTAATTCTATATTAGCACGGACACACAAACTACCACTTTCCCGTGACTATAACAGAGTGCTGGCTGTTTTCTGTACAAGCGGTTATTATTCGTTTTATGTAACAACACCGTTATGAATATCATATCAAAGGCCCTTTAGGATGTGCAGAGGAATGGAATGGTTCAAGGGCAATTGTTTGCTGTCTAATGTGCTCCTAACCCCTAGCTCCAAACCCCTAGACCCTAACCCCTAGCTCCTAACCCCTAACTCGCTTTGCAAGATGCATGTGGTGTGAGTCTGGACGTGCACTAATTTCTGGAGAACCACAGGTGCAAAGGACACACACGATGTCGAGAAGGGATGTGATGTTGGGGCATGTCTCTGTCATGTCTCTGTCATTGTCATTTATCTGTTTGATGTCATTTATCTGTTTGACAGAAACTAATGGCAAAAAGTTGGACCAGGGCTCTCTCAATTGATCTTTCCTTGATTCCTTGTACTCAAAACACATTTAAGTGAATTTTATTTCTGGTATAAAAATAAATAAAAAAACATTGAAGGTCTGAGGAGAAGCAACCTTGTGGTTAAAAGGAGGCGAGTGGGTAGGATGTGAGGAAACGTAGTCTGAACACTGATAACCAACTGTTTTCTGAGACAACTCCATGGCTTTCCTAAATGATACAAAGTTCCCATAGAGGAGTGGAATAATGGACCACCCAATACTATTCATGTTCTCTCTCTACCACCCAATACTATTCATGTTCTCTCTCTACCACCCAATACTATTCATGTTCTCTCTCTACCACCCAATACTAGTCATGTTCTCTCTCTCTACCACCCAATACTATTCATGTTCTCTCTCTCTACCACCCAATACTATTCATGTTCTCTCTCTCCTCTCTACCACCCAATACTATTCATGTTCTCTCTCTCTCTCCACCCAATACTATTCATGTTCTCTCTCTCTACCACCCAATACTATTCATGTTCTCTCTCTACCACCCAATACTAGTCATGTTCTCTCTCTCTACCACCCAATACTAGTCATGTTCTCTCTCTCTACTACTATTCACCACCCAATACTATTCATGTTCTCTCTCTACTACCACCCAATACTATTCATGTTCTCTCTCTCTCTCTACCACCCAATACTATTCATGTTCTCTCTCTCTACCACCCAATACTATTCATGTTCTCTCTCTCCTCTCTACCACCCAATACTATTCATGTTCTCTCTCTCTACCACCCAATACTAGTCATGTTCTCTCTCTCTACCACCCAATACTAGTCATGTTCTCTCTCTACCACCCAATACTAGTCATGTTCTCTCTCTACCACCCAATACTATTCATGTTCTCTCTCTCCTCTCTACCACCCAATACTATTCATGTTCTCTCTCTCTACCACCCAATACTAGTCATGTTCTCTCTCTCTACCACCCAATACTAGTCATGTTCTCTCTCTACCACCCAATACTAGTCATGTTCTCTCTCTACCACCCAATACTATTCATGTTCTCTCTCTACCACCCAATACTATTCATGTTCTCTCTCTACCACCCAATACTATTCATGTTCTCTCTCTCTCTACCACCCAATACTATTCATGTTCTCTCTCTCTCTACCACCCAATACTAGTCATGTTCTCTCTCTCTCTACCACCCAATACTATTCATGTTCTCTCTCTCTACCACCCAATACTAGTCATGTTCTCTCTCTACCACCCAATACTATTCATGTTCTCTCTCTCTCTACCACCCAATACTATTCATGTTCTCTCTCTACCACCCAATACTAGTCATGTTCTCTCTCTACCACCCAATACAAGTCATGTTCTCTCTCTACCACCCAATACTATTCATGTTCTCTCTCTACCACCCAATACTATTCATGTTCTCTCTCTCCACCCAATACTATTCATGTTCCCAACCCAATACTAGTCATGTTCTCTCTCTACCACCCAATACTAGTCATGTTCTCTCTCTACTACTAGTCATGTTCTCTCTCTACCACCCAATACTAGTCATGTTCTCTCTCTACCACCCAATACAAGTCATGTTCTCTCTCTCTACCACCCAATACTATTCATGTTCTCTCTCTCTACCACCCAATACTATTCATGTTCTCTCTCTCTACCACCAATACTATTCATGTTCTCTCTCTCTACCACCCAATACTATTCATGTTCTCTCTCTCTCTACCACCCAATACTATTCATGTTCTCTCTCTACCACCCAATACTATTCATGTTCTCTCTCTCTACCACCCAATACTATTCATGTTCTCTCTCTACCACCCAATACTATTCATGTTCTCTCTCTCTACCACCCAATACTATTCATGTTCTCTCTCTCTCTCTACCACCCAATACTAGTCATGTTCTTCTCTCTCTACCACCCAATACTAGTCATGTTCTCTCTCTCTCTCTACCACCCAATACTATTCATGTTCTCTCTCTCTCTCTACCACCCAATACTATTCATGTTCTCTCTCTCTCTACCACCCAATACTATTCATGTTCTCTCTCTCTACCACCCAATACTAGTCATGTTCTCTCTCTCTACCACCCAATACTATTCATGTTCTCTCTCTCTACCACCCAATACTAGTCATGTTCTCTCTCTCTACCACCCAATACTAGTCATGTTCTCTCTCTCTACCACCCAATACTATTCATGTTCTCTCTCTCTACCACCCAATACTAGTCATGTTCTCTCTCTACCACCCAATACTATTCATGTTCTCTCTCTCTCTACCACCCAATACTATTCATGTTCTCTCTCTCTCTCTACCACCCAATACTATTCATGTTCTCTCTCTCTACCACCCAATACTATTCATGTTCTCTCTCTCTACCACCCAATACTATTCATGTTCTCTCTCTCTCTCTACCACCCAATACTAGTCATGTTCTCTCTCTCTACCACCCAATACTAGTCATGTTCTCTCTCTCTACCACCCAATACTAGTCATGTTCTCTCTCTCTACCACCCAATACTAGTCATGTTCTCTCTCTCTCTCTCTACCACCCAATACTAGTCATGTTCTCTCCTCTCTACCACCCAATACTATTCATGTTCTCTCTCTCTACCACCCAATACTATTCATGTTCTCTCTCTCTACCACCCAATACTATTCATGTTCTCTCTCTCTACCACCCAATACTAGTCATGTTCTCTCTCTCTCTCTACCACCCAATACTAGTCATGTTCTCTCTCTCTCTCTACCACCCAATACTATTCATGTTCTCTCTCTCTCTCTACCACCCAATACTATTCATGTTCTCTCTCTCTCTCTCTACCACCCAATACTATTCATGTTCTCTCTCTCTCTCTACCACCCAATACTATTCATGTTCTCTCTCTCTCTCTACCACCCAATACTATTCATGTTCTCTCTCTCTACCACCCAATACTATTCATGTTCTCTCTCTCTCTCTACCACCCAATACTATTCATGTTCTCTCTCTCTACCACCCAATACTAGTCATGTTCTCTCTCTCTCTACCACCCAATACTAGTCATGTTCTCTCTCTCTCTACCACCCAATACTAGTCATGTTCTCTCTCTCTCTACCACCCAATACTAGTCATGTTCTCTCTCTCTCTCTACCACCCAATACTAGTCATGTTCTCTCTCTCTCTCTACCACCCAATACTAGTCATGTTCTCTCTCTCTCTACCACCCAATACTATTCATGTTCTCTCTCTCTCTCTACCACCCAATACTATTCATGTTCTCTCTCTCTCTCTACCACCCAATACTAGTCATGTTCTCTCTCTACCACCCAATACTAGTCATGTTCTCTCTCTCTACCACCCAATACTAGTCATGTTCTCTCTCTCTCTCTCTACCACCCAATACTAGTCATGTTCTCTCCTCTCTACCACCCAATACTAGTCATGTTCTCTCTCTCTACCACCCAATACTATTCATGTTCTCTCTCTCTACCACCCAATACTATTCATGTTCTCTCTCTCTACCACCCAATACTAGTCATGTTCTCTCTCTACCACCCAATACTAGTCATGTTCTCTCCTCTCTACCACCCAATACTAGTCATGTTCTCTCTCTCTCTACCACCCAATACTAGTCATGTTCTCTCCTCTACCACCCAATACTATTCATGTTCTCTCTCTCTCTACCACCCAATACTATTCATGTTCTCTCTCTCTACCACCCAATACTAGTCATGTTCTCTCTCTCTCTCTCTACCACCCAATACTAGTCATGTTCTCTCTCTCTACCACCCAATACTATTCATGTTCTCTCTCTCTACCACCCAATACTATTCATGTTCTCTCTCTCTCTACCACCCAATACTATTCATGTTCTCTCTCTCCTCTCTACCACCCAATACTATTCATGTTCTCTCTCTCCTCTCTACCACCCAATACTAGTCATGTTCTCTCTCTACCACCCAATACTAGTCATGTTCTCTCTCTACCACCCAATACTAGTCATGTTCTCTCTCTACCACCCAATACTATTCATGTTCTCTCTCTACCACCCAATACTATTCATGTTCTCTCTCTCTCTACCACCCAATACTATTCATGTTCTCTCTCTCTCTACCACCCAATACTATTCATGTTCTCTCTCTCTACCACCCAATACTAGTCATGTTCTCTCTCTCTACCACCCAATACTAGTCATGTTCTCTCTCTACCACCCAATACTAGTCATGTTCTCTCTCTCTACCACCCAATACTATTCATGTTCTCTCTCTACCACCCAATACTAGTCATGTTCTCTCTCTACCACCCAATACAAGTCATGTTCTCTCTCTACCACCCAATACTATTCATGTTCTCTCTCTACCACCCAATACTATTCATTTTCTCTCTCTACCACCCAATACTAGTCATTTTCTCTCTCTACCACCCAATACTAGTCATGTTCTCTCTCTACCACCCAATACTAGTCATGTTCTCTCTCTACCACCCAATACTAGTCATGTTCTCTCTCTACCACCCAATACTAGTCATGTTCTCTCTCTCTACCACCCAATACTATTCATGTTCTCTCTCTCTACCACCCAATACTATTCATGTTCTCTCTCTCTACCACCCAATACTATTCATGTTCTCTCTCTCTACCACCCAATACTATTCATGTTCTCTCTCTCTACCACCCAATACTATTCATGTTCTCTCTCTCTACCACCCAATACTATTCATGTTCTCTCTCTCTACCACCCAATACTATTCATGTTCTCTCTCTCTCTACCACCCAATACTATTCATGTTCTCTCTCTCTCTCTACCACCCAATACTAGTCATGTTCTCTCTCTCTCTCTACCACCCAATACTATTCATGTTCTCTCTCTCTCTCTCTCTCTACCACCCAATACTATTCATGTTCTCTCTCTCTCTACCACCCAATACTATTCATGTTCTCTCTCTACCACCCAATACTATTCATGTTCTCTCTCTCTCTCTCTCTACCACCCAATACTATTCATGTTCTCTCTCTCTCTCTCTCTCTCTCTCTCTCTACCACCCAATACTATTCATGTTCTCTCTCTCTCTCTCTCTCTCTACCACCCAATACTATTCATGTTCTCTCTCTCTCTCTCTCTCTCTCTACCACCCAATACTATTCATGTTCTCTCTCTCTCTACCACCCAATACTATTCATGTTCTCTCTCTCTCTACCACCCAATACTGTTCATGTTCTCTCTCTCTACCACCCAATACTATTCATGTTCTCTCTCTCTACCACCCAATACTATTCATGTTCTCTCTCTCTCTACCACCCAATACTAGTCATGTTCTCTCTCTCTCTACCACCCAATACTAGTCATGTTCTCTCTCTCTCTACCACCCAATACTAGTCATGTTCTCTCTCTCTCTCTACCACCCAATACTAGTCATGTTCTCTCTCTCTACCACCCAATACTAGTCATGTTCTCTCTCTCTCTCTACCACCCAATACTAGTCATGTTCTCTCTCTCTCTCTACCACCCAATACTAGTCATGTTCTCTCTCTCTCTCTCTCTACCACCCAATACTATTCATGTTCTCTCTCTCTCTCTCTACCACCCAATACTATTCATGTTCTCTCTCTCTCTACCACCCAATACTATTCATGTTCTCTCTCTCTCTCTACCACCCAATACTATTCATGTTCTCTCTCTCTCTCTACTCTCATCTCTCTCTCTCTCTACCACCCAATACTATTCATGTTCTCTCTCTCTACCACCCAATACTATTCATGTTCTCTCTCTCTCTACCACCCAATACTATTCATGTTCTCTCTCTCTCTACCACCCAATACTATTCATGTTCTCTCTCTCTCTCTACCACCCAATACTATTCATGTTCTCTCTCTACCACCCAATACTATTCATGTTCTCTCTCTCTCTCTACCACCCAATACTATTCATGTTCTCTCTCTCTCTACCACCCAATACTATTCATGTTCTCTCTCTCTCTCTACCACCCAATACTAGTCATGTTCTCTCTCTCTCTCTACCACCCAATACTAGTCATGTTCTCTCTCTCTCTCTACCACCCAATACTAGTCATGTTCTCTCTCTCTCTCTACCACCCAATACTAGTCATGTTCTCTCTCTCTCTCTACCACCCAATACTATTCATGTTCTCTCTCTCTCTCTCTCTCTCTCTACCACCCAATACTATTCATGTTCTCTCTCTCTCTCTCTCTCTCTCTACCACCCAATACTATTCATGTTCTCTCTCTCTCTACCACCCAATACTATTCATGTTCTCTCTCTCTCTCTCTCTACCACCCAATACTATTCATGTTCTCTCTCTCTCTCTACTCACCCAATACTATTCATGTTCTCTCTCTCTCTACCACCCAATACTATTCATGTTCTCTCTCTCTACCACCCAATACTATTCATGTTCTCTCTCTCTACCACCCAATACTAGTCATGTTCTCTCTCTCTACCACCCAATACTAGTCATGTTCTCTCTCTCTACCACCCAATACTAGTCATGTTCTCTCTCTCTCTCTACCACCCAATACTAGTCATGTTCTCTCTCTCTCTCTACCACCCAATACTAGTCATGTTCTCTCTCTCTCTCTACCACCCAATACTAGTCATGTTCTCTCTCTCTCTCTACCACCCAATACTAGTCATGTTCTCTCTCTCTCTCTACCACCCAATACTAGTCATGTTCTCTCTCTCTCTCTACCACCCAATACTAGTCATGTTCTCTCTCTCTCTCTACCACCCAATACTAGTCATGTTCTCTCTCTCTCTCTACCACCCAATACTAGTCATGTTCTCTCTCTCTCTCTACCACCCAATACTAGTCATGTTCTCTCTCTCTCTCTCTACCACCCAATACTAGTCATGTTCTCTCCTCTCTACCACCCAATACTAGTCATGTTCTCTCCTCTCTACCACCCAATACTATTCATGTTCTCTCTCTCTACCACCCAATACTATTCATGTTCTCTCTCTCTACCACCCAATACTAGTCATGTTCTCTCTCTCTCTACCACCCAATACTAGTCATGTTCTCTCTCTCTACCACCCAATACTAGTCATGTTCTCTCCTCTCTACCACCCAATACTAGTCATGTTCTCTCTCTCTCTACCACCCAATACTAGTCATGTTCTCTCCTCTACCACCCAATACTATTCATGTTCTCTCTCTCTCTACCACCCAATACTATTCATGTTCTCTCTCTCTACCACCCAATACTAGTCATGTTCTCTCTCTCTCTCTCTACCACCCAATACTATTCATGTTCTCTCTCTCTACCACCCAATACTATTCATGTTCTCTCTCTCTACCACCCAATACTATTCATGTTCTCTCTCTCTCTACCACCCAATACTATTCATGTTCTCTCTCTCTCTCTACCACCCAATACTATTCATGTTCTCTCTCTCTCTCTACCACCCAATACTAGTCATGTTCTCTCTCTACCACCCAATACTAGTCATGTTCTCTCTCTCTACCACCCAATACTATTCATGTTCTCTCTCTACCACCCAATACTATTCATGTTCTCTCTCTCTCTACCACCCAATACTAGTCATGTTCTCTCTCTCTCTACCACCCAATACTATTCATGTTCTCTCTCTCTACCACCCAATACTAGTCATGTTCTCTCTCTCTACCACCCAATACTAGTCATGTTCTCTCTCTCTACCACCCAATACTAGTCATGTTCTCTCTCTACCACCCAATACTAGTCATGTTCTCTCTCTCTCTACCACCCAATACTATTCATGTTCTCTCTCTACCACCCAATACAAGTCATGTTCTCTCTCTACCACCCAATACTATTCATGTTCTCTCTCTACCACCCAATACTATTCATGTTCTCTCTCTACCACCCAATACTAGTCATGTTCTCTCTCTCTACCACCCAATACTAGTCATGTTCTCTCTCTACCACCCAATACTAGTCATGTTCTCTCTCTACCACCCAATACTAGTCATGTTCTCTCTCTACCACCCAATACTAGTCATGTTCTCTCTCTACCACCCAATACTATTCATGTTCTCTCTCTCTACCACCCAATACTATTCATGTTCTCTCTCTCTCTCTACCACCAATACTATTCATGTTCTCTCTCTACCACCCAATACTATTCATGTTCTCTCTCTCTACCACCCAATACTATTCATGTTCTCTCTCTCTACCACCCAATACTATTCATGTTCTCTCTCTCTACCACCCAATACTATTCATGTTCTCTCTCTCTACCACCCAATACTATTCATGTTCTCTCTCTCTACCACCCAATACTATTCATGTTCTCTCTCTCTACCACCCAATACTATTCATGTTCTCTCTCTCTACCACCCAATACTATTCATGTTCTCTCTCTCTCTCTCTACCACCCAATACTAGTCATGTTCTCTCTCTCTCTCTCTACCACCCAATACTAGTCATGTTCTCTCTCTCTCTCTACCACCCAATACTAGTCATGTTCTCTCTCTCTCTCTACCACCCAATACTAGTCATGTTCTCTCTCTCTCTCTACCACCCAATACTAGTCATGTTCTCTCTCTCTCTCTCTCTCTCTCTCTCTACCACCCAATACTATTCATGTTCTCTCTCTCTCTCTCTCTCTCTACCACCCAATACTATTCATGTTCTCTCTCTCTCTCTCTCTCTCTCTCTACCACCCAATACTATTCATGTTCTCTCTCTCTCTCTCTCTCTCTCTACCACCCAATACTAGTCATGTTCTCTCTCTCTCTCTACCACCCAATACTAGTCATGTTCTCTCTCTCTCTCTCTACCACCCAATACTAGTCATGTTCTCTCTCTCTACCACCCAATACTAGTCATGTTCTCTCTCTCTCTCTCTACCACCCAATACTAGTCATGTTCTCTCTCTCTCTCTCTACCACCCAATACTAGTCATGTTCTCTCTCTCTCTCTCTACCACCCAATACTAGTCATGTTCTCTCTCTCTCTACCACCCAATACTAGTCATGTTCTCTCTCTCTCTCTACCACCCAATACTAGTCATGTTCTCTCTCTCTCTACCACCCAATACTAGTCATGTTCTCTCTCTCTCTCTACCACCCAATACTAGTCATGTTCTCTCTCTCTCTCTACCACCCAATACTAGTCATGTTCTCTCTCTCTCTCTACCACCCAATACTAGTCATGTTCTCTCTCTCTCTCTACCACCCAATACTAGTCATGTTCTCTCTCTCTCTCTACCACCCAATACTAGTCATGTTCTCTCTCTCTCTCTACCACCCAATACTAGTCATGTTCTCTCTCTCTCTACCACCCAATACTAGTCATGTTCTCTCTCTCTCTACCACCCAATACTAGTCATGTTCTCTCTCTCTCTACCACCCAATACTAGTCATGTTCTCTCTCTCTCTACCACCCAATACTATTCATGTTCCCTCTCTCTCTACCACCCAATACTAGTCATGTTCTCTCTCTCTACCACCCAATACTAGTCATGTTCTCTCTCTCTCTACCACCCAATACTAGTCATGTTCTCTCCTCTCTACCACCCAATACTAGTCATGTTCTCTCTCTCTCTACCACCCAATACTATTCATGTTCTCTCTCTCTCTACCACCCAATACTATTCATGTTCTCTCTCTCTCTACCACCCAATACTATTCATGTTCTCTCTCTCTCTACCACCCAATACTATTCATGTTCTCTCTCTCTCTACCACCCAATACTAGTCATGTTCTCTCTCTCTCTACCACCCAATACTATTCATGTTCTCTCTCTCTACCACCCAATACTATTCATGTTCTCTCTCTCTCTACCACCCAATACTAGTCATGTTCTCTCTCTCTCTACCACCCAATACTAGTCATGTTCTCTCTCTCTACCACCCAATACTAGTCATGTTCTCTCTCTCTACCACCCAATACTAGTCATGTTCTCTCTCTCTCTACCACCCAATACTAGTCATGTTCTCTCTCTCTCTACCACCCAATACTATTCATGTTCTCTCTCTCTACCACCCAATACTAGTCATGTTCTCTCTCTCTACCACCCAATACTATTCATGTTCTCTCTCTCTACCACCCAATACTAGTCATGTTCTCTCTCTCTCTACCACCCAATACTAGTCATGTTCTCTCTCTCTCTACCACCCAATACTAGTCATGTTCTCTCTCTCTCTACCACCCAATACTAGTCATGTTCTCTCTCTCTCTCTACCACCCAATACTAGTCATGTTCTCTCTCTCTCTCTACCACCCAATACTAGTCATGTTCTCTCTCTCTCTACCACCCAATACTATTCATGTTCTCTCTCTCTCTACCACCCAATACTAGTCATGTTCTCTCTCTCTCTCTACCACCCAATACTAGTCATGTTCTCTCTCTCTCTCTACCACCCAATACTAGTCATGTTCTCTCTCTCTCTACCACCCAATACTAGTCATGTTCTCTCTCTCTCTACCACCCAATACTAGTCATGTTCTCTCTCTCTCTACCACCCAATACTAGTCATGTTCTCTCTCTCTCTCTACCACCCAATACTAGTCATGTTCTCTCTCTCTCTACCACCCAATA
This sequence comes from Oncorhynchus gorbuscha, assembly GCF_021184085.1. Taxonomy (NCBI): domain Eukaryota; kingdom Metazoa; phylum Chordata; class Actinopteri; order Salmoniformes; family Salmonidae; genus Oncorhynchus; species Oncorhynchus gorbuscha. The sequence continues at coordinate 124,787 of NW_025745856.1, read as the reverse complement.
CTAGTCATGTTCTCTCTCTCTCTACCACCCAATACTAGTCATGTTCTCTCTCTCTCTACCACCCAATACTAGTCATGTTCTCTCTCTCTCTACCATCCAATACTATTCATGTTCTCTCTCTCTCTACCATCCAATACTAGTCATGTTCTCTCCTCTCTACCACCCAATACTAGTCATGTTCTCTCTCTCTCTACCACCCAATACTAGTCATGTTCTCTCTCTCTCTACCACCCAATACTAGTCATTGTCTCTCCTCTCTACCACCCAATACTAGTCATGTTCTCTCTCTCTCTACCACCCAATACTAGTCATGTTCTCTCTCTCTCTACCACCCAATACTAGTCATGTTCTCTCTCTCTCTCTACCACCCAATACTAGTCATGTTCTCTCTCTCTCTACCACCCAATACTATTCATGTTCTCTCTCTCTCTACCACCCAATACTATTCATGTTCTCTCTCTCTCTCTACCACCCAATACTATTCATGTTCTCTCTCTCTCTCTACCACCCAATACTATTCATGTTCTCTCTCTCTCTACCACCCAATACTATTCATGTTCTCTCTCTCTCTACCACCCAATACTATTCATGTTCTCTCTCTCTCTACCACCCAATACTATTCATGTTCTCTCTCTCTCTACCATCCAATACTATTCATGTTCTCTCTCTCTCTACCATCCAATACTATTCATGTTCTCTCTCTCTACCACCCAATACTAGTCATGTTCTCTCCTCTCTACCACCCAATACTAGTCATGTTCTCTCTCTCTCTCTCTCTACCACCCAATACTATTCATGTTCTCTCTCTCTCTCTCTCTCTCTCTACCACCCAATACTATTCATGTTCTCTCTCTCTCTACCATCCAATACTATTCATGTTCTCTCTCTCTACCACCCAATACTAGTCATGTTCTCTCCTCTCTACCACCCAATACTAGTCATGTTCTCTCTCTCTCTCTCTCTACCACCCAATACTATTCATGTTCTCTCTCTCTCTCTCTCTCTACCACCCAATACTATTCATGTTCTCTCTCTCTCTACCACCCAATACTATTCATGTTCTCTCTCTCTCTCTACCACCCAATACTATTCATGTTCTCTCTCTCTCTCTACCACCCAATACTATTCATGTTCTCTCTCTCTCTCTACCACCCAATACTATTCATGTTCTCTCTCTCTCTCTACCACCCAATACTATTCATGTTCTCTCTCTCTCTCTACCACCCAATACTAGTCATGTTCTCTCTCTCTACCACCCAATACTAGTCATGTTCTCTCTCTCTACCACCCAATACTAGTCATGTTCTCTCCTCTCTACCACCCAATACTAGTCATGTTCTCTCTCTCTCTCTCTCTACCACCCAATACTATTCATGTTCTCTCTCTCTCTCTCTCTCTCTCTCTACCACCCAATACTATTCATGTTCTCTCTCTCTCTCTACCACCCAATACTATTCATGTTCTCTCTCTCTCTACCACCCAATACTATTCATGTTCTCTCTCTCTCTACCACCCAATACTATTCATGTTCTCTCTCTCTCTCTACCACCCAATACTAGTCATGTTCTCTCTCTCTCTCTACCACCCAATACTAGTCATGTTCTCTCTCTCTACCACCCAATACTAGTCATGTTCTCTCTCTCTCTCTCTACCACCCAATACTAGTCATGTTCTCTCTCTCTCTCTCTACCACCCAATACTAGTCATGTTCTCTCTCTCTACCACCCAATACTATTCATGTTCTCTCTCTCTACCACCCAATACTATTCATGTTCTCTCTCTCTACCACCCAATACTAGTCATGTTCTCTCTCTCTACCACCCAATACTAGTCATGTTCTCTCCTCTCTACCACCCAATACTAGTCATGTTCTCTCTCTCTCTACCACCCAATACTAGTCATGTTCTCTCTCTCTCTACCACCCAATACTAGTCATGTTCTCTCTCTCTCTCTCTACCACCCAATACTAGTCATGTTCTCTCTCTCTCTCTCTACCACCCAATACTAGTCATGTTCTCTCTCTCTCTACCACCCAATACTAGTCATGTTCTCTCTCTCTCTCTACCACCCAATACTAGTCATGTTCTCTCTCTCTCTACCACCCAATACTAGTCATGTTCTCTCTCTCTCTCTACCACCCAATACTAGTCATGTTCTCTCTCTCTCTCTACCACCCAATACTAGTCATGTTCTCTCTCTCTCTCTCTACCACCCAATACTAGTCATGTTCTCTCTCTCTCTACCACCCAATACTAGTCATGTTCTCTCTCTCTCTACCACCCAATACTAGTCATGTTTCTCTCTCTCTCTCTACCACCCAATACTAGTCATGTTCTCTCTCTCTCTACCACCCAATACTAGTCATGTTCTCTCTCTCTCTCTACCACCCAATACTAGTCATGTTCTCTCTCTCTCTCTACCACCCAATACTAGTCATGTTCTCTCTCTCTCTCTACCACCCAATACTAGTCATGTTCTCTCTCTCTCTCTACCACCCAATACTAGTCATGTTCTCTCTCTCTCTCTCTACCACCCAATACTAGTCATGTTCTCTCTCTCTCTCTACCACCCAATACTAGTCATGTTCTCTCTCTCTCTCTCTACCACCCAATACTAGTCATGTTCTCTCTCTCTCTCTACCACCCAATACTAGTCATGTTCTCTCTCTCTCTCTACCACCCAATACTAGTCATGTTCTCTCTCTCTCTACCACCCAATACTAGTCATGTTCTCTCTCTCTCTACCACCCAATACTATTCATGTTCTCTCTCTCTACCACCCAATACTAGTCATGTTCTCTCTCTCTCTACCACCCAATACTAGTCATGTTCTCTCCTCTCTACCACCCAATACTAGTCATGTTCTCTCTCTCTCTACCACCCAATACTATTCATGTTCTCTCTCTCTCTCTCTACCACCCAATACTAGTCATGTTCTCTCTCTCTCTCTCTACCACCCAATACTAGTCATGTTCTCTCTCTCTCTCTCTACCACCCAATACTAGTCATGTTCTCTCTCTCTCTCTCTACCACCCAATACTAGTCATGTTCTCTCTCTCTCTCTACCACCCAATACTAGTCATGTTCTCTCTCTCTCTCTACCACCCAATACTAGTCATGTTCTCTCTCTCTCTCTCTACCACCCAATACTAGTCATGTTCTCTCTCTCTCTACCACCCAATACTATTCATGTTCTCTCTCTCTCTACCACCCAATATTAGTCATGTTCTCTCTCTCTGACCCTGCTGGTTTTACTAACCTGTGTTCCTCCCTCTGTTTCCCCCAGAGCCCCAGTAGAGTGTAAGCTGCCTGGTCCCTCCCCACAGGACCCCTCCTGGACCCCCAGCCATGAACAAGCAGGCCAGTAAAGAGAGTCTGAAGGACAAGGTAAAGGGGATGTTTGGTTTGGGATCCCCTCGACCCCCCAGCAAGCAGACAGAGAGCAAGCCCTCAGAGTTCATCATTACACTGGATATACTCAAGGTATGTGAGAGTGTGATGCGACCACACAACACAACACAACACAACACAACACAACACAACACAACACAACACACACACCTCACCACAACACACACACCTCAACACAACACACACACCTCACCACAACACACACACCTCACCACAACACACACACCTCACCACAACACACACACCTCACCACAACACACACACCTCACCACAACACACACACCTCACAACACACACACCTCACAACACACACACCTCACAACACACACACCTCACAACACACTGTACACACCACATACATACTGTACATACTACACACACACACACACACACACACACACACTGTACACACACACACACTGTACACACACACACACTGTACACACACACACATACTGTACACACACACACATACTGTACACACACACACACATACTGTACACACATACATACTCATACATACCACACACACACAATCAGTTTTCTGTCTCTGACCATGTTGCTGTCTTTCTCTTCAGGAGCTGCACCCTGACTGTGGACTTAGCAACAGAATCCGGGTTGCTAACCATGTCTCTGACCTGGCCAAGGCCAAGAAGTTTGAGGAGGTGAGAGAGCACACCGTGTGTGTGTGTATTAATGTGTGTGTGTTTCCTCCCTCTCTGTGTGTGTGTTGCCTCCCTCTCTGTGTGTGTGTGTGTGTTGCCTCCCTCTCTCTGTGTGTGTGTGTGTTGCCTCCCTCTCTGTGTGTGTGTGTGTTGCCTCCCTCTCTGTGTGTGTGTGTGTTGCCTCCCTCTCTGTGTGTGTGTGTGTTGCCTCCCTCTCTGTGTGTGTGCGTGTTGCCTCCCTCTGTGTGTGTGTGTGTGTTGCCTCTGTGTGTTGCCTCCCTCTGTGTGTGTGTGTTGCCTCCCTCTCTGTTTGTGTGTATATTAATGTGTGTGTGTGTTACAGCATGCAGTGGAAGCCGTATGGAAGGCGGTGGAGGACATGCTGACTCCAGAACAGCCACCTGAAGCTAGACATGCTGTCCTGCTGCTCCTCAGAGCTGTCATACAGGGACAGGTACACACACACACACACAGACACACACAGACACACACACACACACACACACACACACACACACACACTATCTAGGAGGCGCCACAGAGAACAAGAAAGTATGTTGATTTCCTGTGTATGTTGCCTCCCTCTCTCTCTGTGTGTGTGTGTATGTTGCCTCCCTCTCTCTCTGTGTGTGTGTGTATGTTGCCTCCCTCTCTCTCTCTGTGTGTGTGTATGTTGCCTCCCTCTCTCTGTGTGTGTGTGTATGTTGCCTCCCTCTCTCTGTGTGTGTGTGTGTCTGTGTGTCTCTGTGTGTGTGTGTCTACCAGGGTGAGCATCTGGGTCCTCTGCGGGCCTTCTTCTTCAAGGTGATCCGAGACTACCAGCCGTCCAATGAGGACCTGTCTGACAGGCTGGAGGTGTTCAAGGCCCTGACGGAGAACGGGAAGGACATCACGTACCTGGAGGAGGACATAGGTGAGACAACATCAACCCTTTTTACACTGTGACATGTGATGGTTCCACCCCACAGTCTTTGACCTATAGATGGTTCCACCCCACAGTCTTTGACCTATAGATGGTTCCACCCCACAGTCTTTGACCTGTAGATGGTTCCACCCCACAGTCTTTGACCTGTGATGTAGATGGTTCCACCCCACAGTCTTTGACCTGTGATGTAGATGGTTCCACCCCACAGTCTTTGACCTGTAGATGGTTCCACCCCACAGTCTTTGACCTATAGATGGTTCCACCCCACAGTCTTTGACCTGTAGATGGTTCCACCCCACAGTCTTTGACCTGTAGATGGTTCCACCCCACAGTCTTTGACCTGTAGATGGTTCCACCCCACAGTCTTTGACCTGTAGATGGTTCCACCCCACAGTCTTTGACCTGTAGATGGTTCCACCCCACAGTCTTTGACCTGTAGATGGTTCCACCCCACAGTCTTTGACCTGTAGATGTAGATGGTTCCACCCCACAGTCTTTGACCTGTAGATGTAGATGGTTCCACCCCACAGTCTTTGACCTGTAGATGGTTCCACCCCACAGTCTTTGACCTGTAGATGGTTCCACCCCACAGTCTTTGACCTGTAGATGGTTCCACCCCACAGTCTTTGACCTGTAGATGGTTCCACCCCACAGTCTTTGACCTGTAGATGGTTCCACCCCACAGTCTTTGACATCTAGATGGTTCCACCCCACAGTCTTTGACCTATAGATGGTTCCACCCCACAGTCTTTGACCTGTAGATGGTTCCACCCCACAGTCTTTGACCTGTAGATGGTTCCACCCCACAGTCTTTGACCTGTAGATGGTTCCACCCCACAGTCTTTGACCTGTAGATGGTTCCACCCCACAGTCTTTGACCTGTAGATGGTTCCACCCCACAGTCTTTGACCTGTAGATGGTTCCACCCCACAGTCTTTGACCTGTAGATGGTTCCACCCCACAGTCTTTGACCTGTAGATGGTTCCACCCCACAGTCTTTGACCTGTAGATGGTTCCACCCCACAGTCTTTGACCTGTAGATGGTTCCACCCCACAGTCTTTGACCTGTAGATGGTTCCACCCCACAGTCTTTGACCTGTAGATGGTTCCACCCCACAGTCTTTGACCTGTAGATGGTTCCACCCCACAGTCTTTGACCTGTAGATGGTTCCACCCCACAGTCTTTGACCTGTGATGTAGATGGTTCCACCCCACAGTCTTTGACCTGTGATGTAGATGGTTCCACCCCACAGTCTTTGACCTGTAGATGGTTCCACCCCACAGTCTTTGACCTGTAGATGGTTCCACCCCACAGTCTTTGACCTGTAGATGGTTCCACCCCACAGTCTTTGACCTTTAGATGGTTCCACCCCACAGTCTTTGACCTGTAGATGGTTCCACCCCACAGTCTTTGACCTGTAGATGGTTCCACCCCACAGTCTTTGACCTGTAGATGGTTCCACCCCACAGTCTTTGACCTGTAGATGGTTCCACCCCACAGTCTTTGACCTGTAGATGGTTCCACCCCACAGTCTTTGACCTGTAGATGGTTCCACCCCACAGTCTTTGACCTGTGATGTAGATGGTTCCACCCCACAGTCTTTGACCTGTAGATGGTTCCACCCCACAGTCTTTGACCTGTGATGTAGATGGTTCCACCCCACGGTCTTTGACATCTAGATGGTTCCACCCCACAGTCTTTGACCTGTAGATGGTTCCACCCCACAGTCTTTGACCTGTAGATGGTTCCACCCCACAGTCTTTGACCTATAGATGGTTCCACCCCACAGTCTTTGACCTGTGATGTAGATGGTTCCACCCCACAGTCTTTGACCTGTAGATGGTTCCACCCCACAGTCTTTGACCTATAGATGGTTCCACCCCACAGTCTTTGACCTGTAGATGGTTCCACCCCACAGTCTTTGACATGTAGATGGTTCCACCCCACAGTCTTTGACATGTAGATGGTTCCACCCCACAGTCTTTGACATGTAGATGATTCCACCCCACAGTCTTTGACCTGTAGATGGTTCCACCCCACAGTCTTTGACCTGTAGATGGTTCCACCCCACAGTCTTTGACCTATAGATGGTTCCACCCCACAGTCTTTGACCTATAGATGGTTCCACCCAACAGTCTTTGACCTGTAGATGATTCCACCCCACAGTCTTTGACCTGTAGATGGTTCCACCCCACAGTTTTTGACCTATAGATGGTTCCACCCCACAGTCTTTGACCTGTAGATGGTTCCACCCCACAGTCTTTGACCTGTAGATGGTTCCACCCCACAGTCTTTGACCTGTAGATGGTTCCACCCCACAGTCTTTGACCTGTAGATGGTTCCACCCCACAGTCTTTGACCTGTAGATGGTTCCACCCCACAGTCTTTGACCTGTAGATGGTTCCACCCCACAGTCTTTGACCTGTAGATGGTTCCACCCCACAGTCTTTGACCTGTAGATGTAGATGGTTCCACCCCACAGTCTTTGACCTGTGATGTAGATGGTTCCACCCCACAGTCTTTGACCTGTAGATGGTTCCACCCCACAGTCTTTGACCTGTAGATGGTTCCACCCCACAGTCTTTGACCTGTAGATGGTTCCACCCCACAGTCTTTGACATCTAGATGGTTCCACCCCACAGTCTTTGACCTGTAGATGGTTCCACCCCACAGTCTTTGACCTGTAGATGGTTCCACCCCACAGTCTTTGACCTGTAGATGGTTCCACCCCACAGTCTTTGACCTGTAGATGGTTCCACCCCACAGTCTTTGACCTGTAGATGTAGATGGTTCCACTCCACAGTCTTTGACCTGTAGATGGTTCCACCCCACAGTCTTTGACCTGTAGATGGTTCCACCCCACAGTCTTTGACCTGTAGATGGTTCCACCCCACAGTCTTTGACCTGTAGATGGTTCCACCCCACAGTCTTTGACCTGTAGATGGTTCCACCCCACAGTCTTTGACCTGTAGATGGTTCCACCCCACAGTCTTTGACCTGTGATGTAGATGGTTCCACCCCAGTCTTTGACCTGTAGATGGTTCCACCCCACAGTCTTTGACCTGTAGATGTAGATGGTTCCACCCCACAGTCTTTGACCTGTAGATGGTTCCACCCCACAGTCTTTGACCACCACCCCACAGTCTTTGACCTGTAGATGGTTCCACCCCACAGTCTTTGACCTGTAGATGGTTCCACCCCACAGTCTTTGACCTGTAGATGGTTCCACCCCACAGTCTTTGACCTGTGATGGTTCCACCCTATGGTTCCCACAGTCTTTGACCTGTGATGGTTCCACCCCACAGTCTTTGACCTGTAGATGGTTCCACCCCACAGTCTTTGACCTATAGATGGTTCCACCCCACAGTCTTTGACCTATAGATGGTTCCACCCCACAGTCTTTGACATGTAGATGGTTCCACCCCACAGTCTTTGACCTGTAGATGGTTCCACCCCACAGTCTTTGACCTGTAGATGGTTCCACCCCACAGTCTTTGACATGTAGATGGTTCCACCCCACAGTCTTTGACATGTAGATGGTTCCACCCCACAGTCTTTGACCTGTAGATGGTTCCACCCCACAGTCTTTGACCTGTAGATGGTTTCCACCCCACAGTCTTTGACCTGTAGATGGTTCCACCCCACAGTCTTTGACCTGTAGATGGATTTCCACCCCACAGTCTTTGACCTGTAGATGGTTCCACCCCACAGTCTTTGACCTGTAGATGTAGATGGTTCCACCCCACAGTCTTTGACATCTAGATGGTTCCACCCCACAGTCTTTGACCTGTAGATGGTTCCACCCCACAGTCTTTGACCTATAGATGGTTCCACCCCACAGTCTTTGACCTGTGATGTAGATGGTTCCACCCCACAGTCTTTGACCTGTAGATGGTTCCACCCCACAGTCTTTGACCTATAGATGGTTCCACCCCACAGTCTTTGACCTATAGATGGTTCCACCCCACAGTCTTTGACATGTAGATGGTTCCACCCCACAGTCTTTGACCTGTAGATGGTTCCACCCCACAGTCTTTGACCTGTAGATGGTTCCACCCCACAGTCTTTGACATGTAGATGGTTCCACCCCACAGTCTTTGACATGTAGATGGTTCCACCCCACAGTCTTTGACATGTAGATGGTTCCACCCCACAGTCTTTGACATGTAGATGGTTCCACCCCACAGTCTTTGACCTGTAGATGGTTCCACCCCACAGTCTTTGACCTGTGATGTAGATGGTTCCACCCCACAGTCTTTGACCTGTAGATGGTTCCACCCCACAGTCTTTGACCTGTAGATGGTTCCACCCCACAGTCTTTGACCTGTAGATGGTTCCACCCCACAGTCTTTGACCTGTAGATGGTTCCACCCCACAGTCTTTGACCTGTAGATGGTTCCACCCCACAGTCTTTGACCTGTAGATGGTTCCACCCCACAGTCTTTGACCTGTAGATGGTTCCACCCCACAGTCTTTGACCTGTAGATGGTTCCACCCCACAGTCTTTGACCTGTAGATGGTTCCACCCCACAGTCTTTGACCTGTAGATGGTTCCACCCCACAGTCTTTGACCTGTAGATGGTTCCACCCCACAGTCTTTGACCTATAGATGGTTCCACCCCACAGTCTTTGACCTATAGATGGTTCCACCCAACAGTCTTTGACCTGTAGATGTAGATGGTTCCACCCCACAGTCTTTGACATCTAGATGGTTCCACCCCACAGTCTTTGACATGTAGATGGTTCCACCCCACAGTCTTTGACCTGTAGATGGTTCCACCCCACAGTCTTTGACCTGTAGATGGTTCCACCCCACAGTCTTTGACCTGTAGATGGTTCCACCCCACAGTCTTTGACCTGTAGATGGTTCCACCCCACAGTCTTTGACCTGTAGATGGTTCCACCCCACAGTCTTTGACCTATAGATGGTTCCACCCCACAGTCTTTGACCTGTGATGTAGATGGTTCCACCCCACAGTCTTTGACCTGTAGATGGTTCCACCCCACAGTCTTTGACCTGTAGATGGTTCCACCCCACAGTCTTTGAGCTGTAGATGGTTCCACCCCACAGTCTTTGACCTGTAGATGGTTCCACCCCACAGTCTTTGACCTGTAGATGGTTCCACCCCACAGTCTTTGACCTGTGATGTAGATGGTTCCACCCCACAGTCTTTGACCTGTAGATGGTTCCACCCCACAGTCTTTGACCTGTAGATGGTTCCACCCCACAGTCTTTGACCTGTAGATGGTTCCACCCCACCCTACAGTCTTTGACCTGTAGATGGTTCCACCCCACAGTCTTTGACCTGTAGATGGTTCCACCCCACAGTCTTTGACCTGTAGATGGTTCCACCCCACAGTCTTTGACCTGTGATGTAGATTTCCACCCCACAGTCTTTGACCTGTAGATGGTTCCACCCCACAGTCTTTGACCTGTGATGTAGATGGTTCCACCCCACAGTCTTTGACCTGTAGATGGTTCCACCCCACAGTCTTTGACATGTAGATGGTTCCACCCCACAGTCTTTGACATGTAGATGGTTCCACCCCACAGTCTTTGACCTGTAGATGGTTCCACCCCACAGTCTTTGACATGTAGATGATTCCACCCCACAGTCTTTGACATGTAGATGATTCCACCCCACAGTCTTTGACCTGTAGATGGTTCCACCCCACAGTCTTTGACCTGTAGATGGTTCCACCCCACAGTCTTTGACCTGTAGATGGTTCCACCCCACAGTCTTTGACCTGTAGATGGTTCCACCCCACAGTCTTTGACCTGTAGATGGTTCCACCCCACAGTCTTTGACCTGTAGATGGTTCCACCCCACAGTCTTTGACCTGTAGATGGTTCCACCCCACAGTCTTTGACCTGTAGATGTAGATGGTTCCACCCCACAGTCTTTGACCTGTAGATGTTCCAGATGGTTCCACCCCAGTCTTTGACCTGTAGATGGTTCCACCCCACAGTCTTTGACCTGTAGATGGTTCCACCCCACAGTCTTTGACCTGTAGATGGTTCCACCCCACAGTCTTTGACCTGTAGATGGTTCCACCCCACAGTCTTTGACCTGTAGATGGTTCCACCCCACAGTCTTTGACCTGTAGATGTAGATGGTTCCACCCACAGTCTTTGACCTGTAGATGGTTCCACCCCACAGTCTTTGACCTGTAGATGGTTCCACCCCACAGTCTTTGACCTGTAGATGGTTCCACCCCACAGTCTTTGACCTGTAGATGGTTCCACCCCACAGTCTTTGACCTGTGATGTAGATGGTTCCACCCCAGTCTTTGACCTGTAGATGGTTCCACCCCACAGTCTTTGACCTGTAGATGTAGATGGTTCCACCCCACAGTCTTTGACCTGTAGATGTAGATGGTTCCACCCCACAGTCTTTGACATCTAGATGGTTCCACCCCACAGTCTTTGACATGTAGATGGTTCCACCCCACAGTCTTTGACCTGTAGATGGTTCCACCCCACAGTCTTTGACCTGTAGATGGTTCCACCCCACAGTCTTTGACCTGTAGATGGTTCCACCCCACAGTCTTTGACCTGTAGATGGTTCCACCCCACAGTCTTTGACCTGTAGATGGTTCCACCCCACAGTCTTTGACCTGTAGATGGTTCCACCCCACAGTCTTTGACCTGTGATGTAGATGGTTCCACCCCACAGTCTTTGACCTGTAGATGGTTCCACCCCACAGTCTTTGACCTGTGATGTAGATGGTTCCACCCCACGGTCTTTGACATCTAGATGGTTCCACCCCACAGTCTTTGACCTGTAGATGGTTCCACCCCACAGTCTTTGACCTGTAGATGGTTCCACCCCACAGTCTTTGACCTATAGATGGTTCCACCCCACAGTCTTTGACCTGTGATGTAGATGGTTCCACCCCACAGTCTTTGACCTGTAGATGGTTCCACCCCACAGTCTTTGACCTATAGATGGTTCCACCCCACAGTCTTTGACCTGTAGATGGTTCCACCCCACAGTCTTTGACCTGTAGATGGTTCCACCCCACAGTCTTTGACCTGTAGATGGTTCCACCCCACAGTCTTTGACCTGTAGATGGTTCCACCCCACAGTCTTTGACCTGTGATGTAGATGGTTCCACCCCAGTCTTTGACCTGTAGATGGTTCCACCCCACAGTCTTTGACCTGTAGATGTAGATGGTTCCACCCCACAGTCTTTGACCTGTAGATGTAGATGGTTCCACCCCACAGTCTTTGACCTGTAGATGGTTCCACCCCACAGTCTTTGACCTGTGATGTAGATGGTTCCACCCCACAGTCTTTGACCTGTAGATGGTTCCACCCCACAGTCTTTGACCTATAGATGGTTCCACCCCACAGTCTTTGACCTATAGATGGTTCCACCCCACAGTCTTTGACATGTAGATGGTTCCACCCCACAGTCTTTGACCTGTAGATGGTTCCACCCCACAGTCTTTGACCTGTAGATGGTTCCACCCCACAGTCTTTGACATGTAGATGGTTCCACCCCACAGTCTTTGACATGTAGATGGTTCCACCCCACAGTCTTTGACATGTAGATGGTTCCACCCCACAGTCTTTGACATGTAGATGGTTCCACCCCACAGTCTTTGACCTGTAGATGGTTCCACCCCACAGTCTTTGACCTGTAGATGGTTCCACCCCACAGTCTTTGACCTGTAGATGGTTCCACCCCACAGTCTTTGACCTGTAGATGGTTCCACCCCACAGTCTTTGACCTGTAGATGGTTCCACCCCACAGTCTTTGACCTGTAGATGGTTCCACCCCACAGTCTTTGACCTGTAGATGGTTCCACCCCACAGTCTTTGACCTGTAGATGGTTCCACCCCACAGTCTTTGACCTATAGATGGTTCCACCCCACAGTCTTTGACCTGTAGATGGTTCCACCCCACAGTCTTTGACCTGTAGATGGTTCCACCCCACAGTCTTTGACCTGTAGATGGTTCCACCCCACAGTCTTTGACCTGTAGATGGTTCCACCCCACAGTCTTTGACCTGTAGATGGTTCCACCCCACAGTCTTTGACCTGTAGATGGTTCCACCCCACAGTCTTTGACCTGTAGATGGTTCCACCCCACAGTCTTTGACCTGTAGATGGTTCCACCCCACAGTCTTTGACCTGTAGATGGTTCCACCCCACAGTCTTTGACCTGTAGATGTAGATGGATGGTTCCACCCCACAGTCTTTGACATCTAGATGGTTCCACCCCACAGTCTTTGACATGTAGATGGTTCCACCCCACAGTCTTTGACCTGTAGATGGTTCCACCCCACAGTCTTTGACCTGTAGATGGTTCCACCCCACAGTCTTTGACCTGTAGATGGTTCCACCCCACAGTCTTTGACCTGTAGATGGTTCCACCCCACAGTCTTTGACCTGTAGATGGTTCCACCCCACAGTCTTTGACCTATAGATGGTTCCACCCCACAGTCTTTGACCTGTGATGTAGATGGTTCCACCCCACAGTCTTTGACCTGTAGATGGTTCCACCCCACAGTCTTTGACCTGTAGATGGTTCCACCCCACAGTCTTTGAGCTGTAGATGGTTCCACCCCACAGTCTTTGACCTGTAGATGATTCCACCCCACAGTCTTTGACATGTAGATGGTTCCACCCCACAGTCTTTGACCTGTGATGTAGATGGTTCCACCCCACAGTCTTTGACCTGTAGATGGTTCCACCCCACAGTCTTTGACCTGTAGATGGTTCCACCCCACAGTCTTTGACCTGTAGATGGTTCCACCCCACAGTCTTTGACCTGTAGATGGTTCCACCCCACAGTCTTTGACCTGTAGATGGTTCCACCCCACAGTCTTTGACCTGTAGATGGTTCCACCCCACAGTCTTTGACCTGTGATGTAGATGGTTCCACCCCACAGTCTTTGACCTGTAGATGGTTCCACCCCACAGTCTTTGACCTGTGATGTAGATGGTTCCACCCCACAGTCTTTGACCTGTAGATGGTTCCACCCCACAGTCTTTGACATGTAGATGGTTCCACCCCACAGTCTTTGACATGTAGATGGTTCCACCCCACAGTCTTTGACATGTAGATGGTTCCACCCCACAGTCTTTGACATGTAGATGATTCCACCCCACAGTCTTTGACCTGTAGATGGTTCCACCCCACAGTCTTTGACCTGTAGATGGTTCCACCCCACAGTCTTTGACCTGTAGATGGTTCCACCCCACAGTCTTTGACCTGTAGATGGTTCCACCCCACAGTCTTTGACCTATAGATGGTTCCACCCCACAGTCTTTGACCTGTAGATGATTCCACCCCACAGTCTTTGACCTGTAGATGGTTCCACCCCACAGTCTTTGACCTGTAGATGGTTCCACCCCACAGTCTTTGACCTGTAGATGTAGATGGTTCCACCCCACAGTCTTTGACCTGTAGATGTAGATGGTTCCACCCCAGTCTTTGACCTGTAGATGGTTCCACCCCACAGTCTTTGACCTGTAGATGGTTCCACCCCACAGTCTTTGACCTGTAGATGGTTCCACCCCACAGTCTTTGACCTGTAGATGGTTCCACCCCACAGTCTTTGACCTGTAGATGGTTCCACCCCACAGTCTTTGACCTGTAGATGTAGATGGTTCCACTCCACAGTCTTTGACCTGTAGATGGTTCCACCCCACAGTCTTTGACCTGTAGATGGTTCCACCCCACAGTCTTTGACCTGTAGATGGTTCCACCCCACAGTCTTTGACCTGTAGATGGTTCCACCCCACAGTCTTTGACCTGTGATGTAGATGGTTCCACCCCAGTCTTTGACCTGTAGATGGTTCCACCCCACAGTCTTTGACCTGTAGATGTAGATGGTTCCACCCCACAGTCTTTGACCTGTAGATGTAGATGGTTCCACCCCACAGTCTTTGACATCTAGATGGTTCCACCCCACAGTCTTTGACATGTAGATGGTTCCACCCCACAGTCTTTGACCTGTAGATGGTTCCACCCCACAGTCTTTGACCTATAGATGGTTCCACCCCACAGTCTTTGACCTGTAGATGGTTCCACCCCACAGTCTTTGACCTGTAGATGGTTCCACCCCACAGTCTTTGACCTATAGATGGTTCCACCCCACAGTCTTTGACCTATAGATGGTTCCACCCCACAGTCTTTGACATGTAGATGGTTCCACCCCACAGTCTTTGACCTGTAGATGGTTCCACCCCACAGTCTTTGACCTGT
Source organism: Oncorhynchus gorbuscha (assembly GCF_021184085.1). NCBI lineage: Eukaryota > Metazoa > Chordata > Actinopteri > Salmoniformes > Salmonidae > Oncorhynchus > Oncorhynchus gorbuscha. The sequence continues at coordinate 109,565 of NW_025745856.1, read as the reverse complement.
AGATGGTTCCACCCCACAGTCTTTGACCTGTAGATGGTTCCACCCCACAGTCTTTGACCTGTAGATGGTTCCACCCCACAGTCTTTGACCTGTAGATGGTTCCACCCCACAGTCTTTGACCTGTAGATGGTTCCACCCCACAGTCTTTGACCTGTAGATGGTTCCACCCCACAGTCTTTGACCTGTAGATGGTTCCACCCCACAGTCTTTGACCTGTAGATGGTTCCACCCCACAGTCTTTGACCTGTAGATGGTTCCACCCCACAGTCTTTGACCTGTAGATGGTTCCACCCCACAGTCTTTGACCTGTAGATGGTTCCACCCCACAGTCTTTGACCTGTAGATGGTTCCACCCCACAGTCTTTGACCTGTAGATGGTTCCACCCCACAGTCTTTGACCTATAGATGGTTCCACCCCACAGTCTTTGACCTGTGATGTAGATGGTTCCACCCCACAGTCTTTGACCTGTAGATGGTTCCACCCCACAGTCTTTGACCTGTAGATGGTTCCACCCCACAGTCTTTGAGCTGTAGATGGTTCCACCCCACAGTCTTTGACCTGTAGATGATTCCACCCCACAGTCTTTGACATGTAGATGGTTCCACCCCACAGTCTTTGACCTGTGATGATGGTTCCACCCCACAGTCTTTGACCTGTGATGTAGATGGTTCCACCCCACAGTCTTTGACCTGTAGATGGTTCCACCCCACAGTCTTTGACCTGTAGATGGTTCCACCCCACAGTCTTTGACCTGTAGATGGTTCCACCCCACAGTCTTTGACCTGTGATGTAGATGGTTCCACCCCACAGTCTTTGACCTGTAGATGGTTCCACCCCACAGTCTTTGACATGTAGATGGTTCCACCCCACAGTCTTTGACCTGTGATGTAGATGGTTCCACCCCACAGTCTTTGACCTGTGATGTAGATGGTTCCACCCCACAGTCTTTGACCTGTAGATGGTTCCACCCCACAGTCTTTGACCTGTAGATGGTTCCACCCCACAGTCTTTGACCTGTAGATGGTTCCACCCCACAGTCTTTGACCTGTGATGTAGATGGTTCCACCCCACAGTCTTTGACCTGTAGATGGTTCCACCCCACAGTCTTTGACATGTAGATGGTTCCACCCCACAGTCTTTGACCTGTAGATGGTTCCACCCCACAGTCTTTGACCTGTAGATGGTTCCACCCCACAGTCTTTGACCTATAGATGGTTCCACCCCACAGTCTTTGACCTGTGATGTAGATGGTTCCACCCCACAGTCTTTGACCTGTAGATGGTTCCACCCCACAGTCTTTGACCTGTAGATGGTTCCACCCCACAGTCTTTGAGCTGTAGATGGTTCCACCCCACAGTCTTTGACCTGTAGATGATTCCACCCCACAGTCTTTGACATGTAGATGGTTCCACCCCACAGTCTTTGACCTGTGATGTAGATGGTTCCACCCCACAGTCTTTGACCTGTGATGTAGATGGTTCCACCCCACAGTCTTTGACCTGTAGATGGTTCCACCCCACAGTCTTTGACCTGTAGATGGTTCCACCCCACAGTCTTTGACCTGTGATGTAGATGGTTCCACCCCAGTCTTTGACCTGTAGATGGTTCCACCCCACAGTCTTTGACCTGTAGATGTAGATGGTTCCACCCCACAGTCTTTGACCTGTAGATGTAGATGGTTCCACCCCACAGTCTTTGACATCTAGATGGTTCCACCCCACAGTCTTTGACATGTAGATGGTTCCACCCCACAGTCTTTGACCTGTAGATGGTTCCACCCCACAGTCTTTGACCTATAGATGGTTCCACCCCACAGTCTTTGACCTGTAGATGGTTCCACCCCACAGTCTTTGACCTGTAGATGGTTCCACCCCACAGTCTTTGACCTATAGATGGTTCCACCCCACAGTCTTTGACCTGTAGATGGTTCCACCCCACAGTCTTTGACATGTAGATGGTTCCACCCCACAGTCTTTGACCTGTAGATGGTTCCACCCCACAGTCTTTGACCTGTAGATGGTTCCACCCCACAGTCTTTGACCTGTAGATGGTTCCACCCCACAGTCTTTGACCTGTAGATGGTTCCACCCCACAGTCTTTGACCTGTAGATGGTTCCACCCCACAGTCTTTGACCTGTAGATGGTTCCACCCCACAGTCTTTGACCTGTAGATGGTTCCACCCCACAGTCTTTGACCTGTAGATGGTTCCACCCCACAGTCTTTGACCTGTAGATGGTTCCACCCCACAGTCTTTGACCTGTAGATGGTTCCACCCCACAGTCTTTGACATGTAGATGGTTCCACCCCACAGTCTTTGACCTGTAGATGGTTCCACCCCACAGTCTTTGACCTGTAGATGGTTCCACCCCACAGTCTTTGACCTGTAGATGGTTCCACCCCACAGTCTTTGACCTGTGATGTAGATGGTTCCACCCCACAGTCTTTGACCTGTAGATGGTTCCACCCCACAGTCTTTGACCTGTAGATGGTTCCACCCCACAGTCTTTGAGCTGTAGATGGTTCCACCCCACAGTCTTTGACCTGTAGATGGTTCCACCCCACAGTCTTTGACCTGTAGATGGTTCCACCCCACAGTCTTTGACCTGTAGATGGTTCCACCCCACAGTCTTTGACCTATAGATGGTTCCACCCCACAGTCTTTGACCTGTGATGTAGATGGTTCCACCCCACAGTCTTTGACCTGTAGATGGTTCCACCCCACAGTCTTTGACCTGTAGATGGTTCCACCCCACAGTCTTTGAGCTGTAGATGGTTCCACCCCACAGTCTTTGACCTGTAGATGATTCCACCCCACAGTCTTTGACATGTAGATGGTTCCACCCCACAGTCTTTGACCTGTGATGTAGATGGTTCCACCCCACAGTCTTTGACCTGTAGATGGTTCCACCCCACAGTCTTTGACCTGTAGATGGTTCCACCCCACAGTCTTTGACCTGTAGATGGTTCCACCCCACAGTCTTTGACCTGTAGATGGTTCCACCCCACAGTCTTTGACCTGTAGATGGTTCCACCCCACAGTCTTTGACCTGTGATGTAGATGGTTCCACCCCTCAGTCTTTGACCTGTAGATGGTTCCACCCCACAGTCTTTGACCTGTAGATGGTTCCACCCCACAGTCTTTGACCTGTAGATGGTTCCACCCCACAGTCTTTGACATCTAGATGGTTCCACCCCACAGTCTTTGACCTGTAGATGGTTCCACCCCACAGTCTTTGACCTGTAGGTGGTTCCACCCCACAGTCTTTGACATGTAGGTGGTTCCACCCCACAGTCTTTTGACAGTCGTTACACTACCATGTTACCATGTTACAGAGTCTGTCCATGAGATATTCACTTGCCCAATGAATAGACCAACTGGGACCCTTGAGAAAGATATTGACTGATTGGTCATGATATTTTTGACTGACTGGTCACAATAATTTTTGACTGACTGGTCACAATAATTTTTGACTGACTGGTCACAATAATTTTTGACTGACTGGTCACAATAATTTTTGACTGACTGGTCACGATAATTTTTGACTGACTGGTCATGATAATTTTTGACTGACTGGTCACGATAATTTTTGACTGACTGGTCACGATAATTTTTGACTGACTGGTCACGATATTTTTGACTGACTGGTCACGATATTTTTTGACTGACTGGTCACGATATTTTTTGACTGACTGGTCACGATATGTTTTGACTGACTGGTCACGATATTCTTTGACTGACTGGTCACGATATTCTTTGACTGATTTGGTCACGATATGTTTGACTGACTGGTTGATTTAATTTATTGATCACCTGCAGCTGGGTTTGTCCTGCTGTGGATGGACATTGGTCTGACCGCTGACTTCCTCCACGTCCTGGTCAACCTGGTCAAGTTCAACAGCTGCTACCTCGACCAGAACGTGTCCGTCATGGTCCAGTAAGAACACACACAGTCTTGTACAACTAACCTTGTGGGGACACACAATTCAGTCCCATTCAAAATACTATTTTCCCTAACCTTAATCCCTAACCTTAATCCCTAACCTTAATCCCTAACCTTAATCCCTAACCTGTACCCTAACCTTAATCCCTAACCTGTACCCTAACCTTAACTCGAAACCCTAGCTCCTAACCCTCAACCTCACTCTAACTCCTAACACTAATTCTACCCTAAACCCTAAACCAGGGGTGTCAAACTCAAATACCCAGTGGGCCAAAATGTAAAACCTGAACAAAGTCACGGCCAACGTTGAACAAATTAACCTTTTAATATGGAGCCAAACAAGTTTTGCTTTAACATTGAATATGGAACGAGCATCGCTTATTACCATACAATATATCATTTAATAGTGGAGACATGCAAAATCGAATTTCAAATGAAAAAACACATCGACGGCATTCATTTATTAAATAAATAAAATGTAAATAAAAATTGTATGCCTCTTTTCTATTTGCAGCCTTCTGATTTAAATACCAAAATAAACTTTTTCCACTGGCTAATAATTTTACAAATAAAATGATAAGAAATCAATCAACCATTCAAGCCCATGCCTTGTAGCAAGAAAAAGTGCATAAAGAAAACGTTAATTATTGCACACTGGTCTAATCTGATGTGCCCAAGCCAGATACCTGGCATCTCTTCTTGGATGCTAGTTCATCAATGTCTGGGCTCAAGCTCTGAGTTGAAGAAATCCTCAGTATCGAGCAAAGATGTTCATCAGTCAGACGTCTCCTGTGAGTTGTTTTGGTCATCTTCATCGAAGAGAAAAGTTGCTCGCATAGATAAGTGCTGCCGAACATGGAGAGCATCTGAGCAGCTTGGGTGCGGAGCTGAGGCATTGTGTCAGGGATGAAACGTGGAAACTGTGCGGCGCCCACAGCATCATACTTTGACTTCAGCGTGTCGTTGCACTGGAGTTCAATCAGCTCCATTTGGATGTTGGTTGGTGCATTTTCCACATCAACTGCGAAGGGATTACTAAGCAGTTCAAACTTGCATTTCTGGGCATCGAAGTCGGCAAATCGCCGGCTAAACTCAGTGGCGAGAACACTGAGTTTTTCAGCAAACTGTGCACATGGGAACACGGCGGTAGAGATCTGCGCTTTTATGGATTGGCAGCAGGGAAAATGGCAAGGGTTTCCTTGCAGCATCTGATTCTCCCACAGGCACAGTTTAGCGTTGAAGGCCCTCACTGCAGCGTACATGTCTGTGATGATGCGCCCCCGCCCCTGAAGCTGCAGGTTCAGCGCATCGAGATGGCTCGAGATGTCACAGAGAAAGGCCAGCTCACACAGGAACTTTTGCTCCCGGAGCTCCGCTGTATCCTTCCCTTTGGTTTCCAGGAATTGACATATTTCCTCACGCAGCTGGAAACATCTGTTCAGTACTTTTCCTCTGCTTAGCCATCTCACCTCTGTGTGATACGGCACGTCTGCGTATTCAAACCACACTCCTCCAGAAAAGATTTAAACTGGCGGTGATTTAGACCTTTGGCTCTTGTAAAGTTAACTACCTGTGTTACTGTGGTCATAACATGTTCCATCTTTAGGGCTTTGGCACACAGTGCTTCCTGATGTATGATGCAGTGGTAAACAGTTAGCTCACCTGCACAGTTCTCTTCCCGCATCTTCTCCCGAACCATGCCCACCAGTCCACTCTTTTTACCGCACATCGCTGGCGCACCATCTGTCGTTAATCCAACGAGTTTAATCCCACGGCAGCTTTATTTCAGTTACACATTTGGAAACCTCCTCAAAGATTTCCTTTCCTGTGGTTGTGCCATGCATTGATTTGAATCCTAATAGCTCCTCCGTAACACACAGATTTGAGTCCGCTCCACGGATGAAGACTGACAGCTGAGCAGTATCAGATGCGTCGCAGCTCTCATCCACAGCGAGGGAGAACGCAACAAAATATTTTCCCTTTTCCATCAGCTGGTCATACAGATTGGTGGCAAGATCACATGTGCGATCAGCTACTGTGTTCCTGCTCAGGCTCACGTTTGAAAATGCTTGTTTTTTCTCTGGGCATACGAGGTCACAAACCTTCATGCATTTAAACCTTCTCCCTCATTAAAGGGCCGGGCTGATTTTGCGATCTCTGCTGCCACTATATATATAACTAGCCTTTACAGCAGCCTCGCTTTGTGATGTGGCTTTTTTAAACATATTCTGTTGTGAAACCAAACTTCTTTTCATCTCCTCTACTTTCTGGCTCCTTTGAGTCATGTCCAGGTCCTTGTATTTGTCATGGTGTTTCGTTTCATAGTGTCGTCTAATGTGGTACTCCTTACTTACAGCCACGTTGACTCCACAAACAAGACAAACAGGTTTGTCTTTTACATATGTAAACAGATATTCTGCCTCCCACTTGTCCAGAAAGCTCCTGTTTTCTGCCTTTCTTTTCGCCATTTTTGGGAAGGGTTAGCTCACTGACAGTTGTAGCGTCTATGTTGCTATGACTACTGTCACAGAGGAGAGAGCGTTTCTGGGTCCTGTCCTGATTGGCGCACGAAAACAGCAGAGCATTATGGGATTCGTAGTATTAGTGGTGAATGCGCTGTATAATACCGGCGGGCCAGCTCTAGTAGTAATTTGGTATTGTCTCGCGGCCAAATATAATTACCCCGCGGGCCAAATTTGGCCCATGGGCCAGAGTTTGACACCCATGCCCTAAACCCCACTAGAAATGGCATTTGACCTTGTAGGGACTAACAAACTGTCCCCAGTTGGTCAAATTTTTGTTAGTATAATAATTTTGTGGGGTCTTCTGATTAGTTACACGCGCACATGCACACGCTAGGTCTCAGTGTGTGTGGTTTTGTCCAACAGGAAGATCTGTCTGCTGTGTAACCGGACAACAGCCTCGACAGACATTGAGGTAATATTTAATTTACTCTGCAGACATTGAGGTAATATTTAATTTACTCTGCAGACATTGAGGTAATATTTAATTTACTCTGCAGACATTGAGGTAATATTTAATTTACTCTGCAGACATTGAGGTAATATTTAATTTACTCTGCAGACATTGAGGTAATATTTCATTTACTCTGATGTCGAGGTTTTACAACTCTGGACTTTTTATTCATGAGGTCATTAACCCTTACGTGTGTGTGTGTGTGTGTGTGTGTGTGTCGTTTCGGTGTGTGTGTGTCGTTTCGGTGTGTGTGTGTCGTTTCGGTGTGTGTGTGTCGTTTCGGTGTGTGTGTGTCGTTTCGGGGTGTGTGTGTCGTTTCGGGGTGTGTGTGTCGTTTCGGGGTGTGTGTGTCGTTTCGGGGTGTGTGTGTCGTTTCGGGGTGTGTGTGTCGTTTCGGTGTGTGTGTGTCGTTTCGGTGTGTGTGTGTGTGTGTCGTTTCGGTGTGTGTGTCGTTTCGGTGTGTGTCGTTTCGGTGTGTTTCGGTGTGTGTGTGTGTGTCGTTTCGGTGTGTGTCGTTTCGGTGTGTGTGTGTGTCGTTTCGGTGTGTGTGTGTGTCGTTTCGGTGTGTGTGTGTGTCGTTTCGGTGTGTGTGTGTGTCGTTTCGGTGTGTGTGTGTGTCGTTTCGGTGTGTGTGTCGTTTCGGTGTGTGTGTGTGTCGTTTCGGTGTGTGTGTCGTTTCGGTGTGTTTCGGTGTGTGTGTGTGTGTGTGTGTGTCGTTTCGGTGTGTGTCGTTTCGGTGTGTGTCGTTTCGGTGTGTGTCGTTTCGGTGTGTGTCGTTTCGGTGTGTGTCGTTTCGGTGTGTGTGTGTGTGTGTGTCGTTTCGGTGTGTGTGTGTGTGTGTGTGTGTGTCGTTTCGGTGTGTGTGTGTGTGTCGTTTCGGTGTGTGTGTGTGTGTCGTCTCGGTGTGTGTGTCGTCTCGGTGTGTGTGTCGTCTCGGTGTGTGTGTCGTCTCGGTGTGTGTGTCGTCTCGGTGTGTGTGTCGTCTCGGTGTGTGTGTCGTCTCGGTGTGTGTGTGTGTGTGTCGTCTCGGTGTGTGTGTGTCGTCTCGGTGTGTGTGTGTGTGTGTCGTCTCGGTGTGTGTGTGTGTGTGTGTGTGTGTGTGTGTCGTCTCGGTGTGTGTGTGTCGTCTCGGTGTGTGTGTGTGTGTGTCTCGTCTCGGTGTGTGTGTCGTCTCGGTGTGTGTGTGTGTGTGTGTGTCGTTTCGGTGTGTGTTTCGGTGTGTGTGTGTGTGTCGTTTCGGTGTGTGTGTGGGTGTCGTCTCGGTGTGGGTGTCGTCTCGGTGTGTGTGTGGGTGTCGTCTCGGTGTGTGTGTGGGTGTCGTCTCGGTGTGTGTGTGGGTGTCGTCTCGGTGTGTGTGTGGGTGTCGTCTCGGTGTGTGTGTGTGTGTGTCGTCTCGGTGTGTGTGTGTGTCGTCTCGGTGTGTGTGTGTGTGTCGTCTCGGTCGGTGTGTGTGTGTGTGTGTGTGTGTGTGTGTGTGTGGTCTCGGTCGGTGTGTGTGTGTCCAGATGGCTCTACAGGTGCTGGATGCGGTGGTGTGTTATAACTGCCTCCCCTCTGACTCCTCACCGTCTTCATCATCACTCTCTGCCGCACCGTCAACGTCAGGAGTTCTGTGAGTCCTGCTGGAAGGTGAGCAGGGAGCGTTGGTGAGGGAGCGTTGGTGAGGGAGCGTTGGTGAGGGAGCGTTGGTGAGGGAGCGTAGGTGAGGGAGCGTAGGTGAGGGAGCGTAGGTGAGGGAGCGTAGGTGAGGGAGCGTAGGTGAGGGAGCGTAGGTGAGGGAGCGTAGGGGAGGGAGCGTAGGGGAGGGAGCGTAGGGGAGGGAGCGTAGGGGAGGGAGTGTTGGTGAGTGTGTGTCTGATGATCTACTTGTCATGTTAATTAATCTGACTAAACAATAATAATAATAGTAATGATTCATATTCTAACATCTAACTGTTAGAAATGATCAACAGATTATACACAATCTGGCAGATGATAATACTGCTCCTCCTCTCATCTCCCCTCTCTTCCTCTCTCATCTTCTTCTCTCCTCCTCTCTCATTTCTCCTCTCCTCCTCTATCATCTCCTCCTCTTTCATTTCCCCTCTCCTCCTCTTTCATTTCCCCTCTCCTCATCTCCCTCTCCTCATCTCCCCTCTCCTCATCTCCCCTCTCCTCCTCTCTCATCTCCCCTCTCCTCATCTCCCCATCTCCTCCTCATCATCTCCTCCTCTTTCATTTCCCCTCTCCTCCTCTATCATCTCCTCCTCTATCATTTCCCCTCTCCTCCTCTATCATCTCCTCCTCTCTCTCATCTCCCTCTCATCTCCTCTCCTCTCTCTCATCTCCCTCTCCTCCTCTCTCATCTCCCCTCTCCTCCTCTCTCATCTCCCCTCTCCTCCTCTCTCATCTCCCCTCTCCTCCTCTCATCTCTCATCTCCCCTCTCCTCCTCTATCATCTCCCCTCTCCTCCTCTCTCATCTCCCCTCTCCTCATCTCCCCTCTCCTCCTCTCTCATTTCCCCTCTCCTCCTCTATCATCTCCTCCTCTCTCATTTCCCATCTCCTCCTCTATCATCTCCTCCTCTATCATCTCCTCCTCTATCATCTCCTCCTCTCTCATCTCCCCTCTCCTCCTCTCTCATCTCCCCTCTCCTCCTCTCTCATCTCCCCTCTCCTCCTCTCTCATCTCCCCTCTCCTCATCTCTCATCTCCCCTCTCCTCCTCTCTCATCTCCCCTCTCCTCCTCTCTCATCTCCCCTCTCCTCCTCTCTCATCTCCCCTCTCCTCCTCTCTCATCTCCCCTCTCCTCCTCTCTCATCTCCCCTCTCCTCCTCTATCATCTCCCCTCTCCTCATCTCCTCTCTCATCTCCCCTCTCCTCATTTCCCCTCTCCTCCGCTCTCATTTCCCCTCTCCTCCTCTATCATCTCCTCCTCTCTCATTTCCCCTCTCCTCCTCTATCATCTCCTCCTCTCTCATTTCCCCTCTCCTCCTCTCTCATCTCCCCTCTCCTCCTCTCTCATCTCCCCTCTCCTCCTCTCTCATCTCCCCTCTCCTCCTCTCTCATCTCCCCTCTCTCCTCTCTCTCATCTCCCTCTCCTCCTCATCATCTCCCCTCTCCTCCTCTCATCTCCCCTCCCCTCTTCATCTCCCTCTCCTCCTCTATCATCTCCTCTCTCATCTCCCCTCTCCTCCTCTCTCTCTCCTCCTCTCTCATCTCCCTCTCCTCCTCTCTCATCTCCCCTCTCCTCCTCTCTCATCTCCCCTCCTCCTCCTCCTCATCTCCCTCTCCTCCTCTCCCCTCTCCCTCTCCTCATCTCTCATCTCCTCTCCTCTCTCCCCTCTCCTCCTCTCTCATCTCCCTCTCCTCCTCTCTCCCTCCTCCCTCCTCTCTCATTTCCCCTCTCCTCCTCTATCATCTCCTCCTCTCTCATTTCCCCTCTCCTCCTCTATCATCTCCTCCTCTCTCATTTCCCCTCTCCTCCTCTATCATCTCCTCCTCTCTCATTTCCCCTCTCCTCCTCTATCATCTCCTCCTCCTCTCTCCCCTCTCCCCTCTCCTCCTCTCTCATCATCCCTCTCCTCCTCTCTCATCTCCCCTCTCCTCCTCTCTCATCTCCCTCTCCTCCTCTCTCATCTCCCTCCTCCTCTATCATCTCCCCCTCTCCTCTCTCCTCTCCCTCCTCTCTCTCTCCTCCTCTCCCTCTCCCTCTCCTCATCTCCCCTCTCCTCCTCTCTCATTTCCCCTCTCCTCCTCTCTCATCTCCCCTCTCCTCCTCTCTCATCTCCCCTCTCCTCCTCTCTCATCTCCCCTCTCCTCCTCTCTCATCTCCCTCTCTCCTCTCTCTCATCTCCCCTCTCTTCCTCTCTCATCTCCCCTCTCCTCTTCTCTCATCTCCCTCTCTCCTCCTCTCTCATCTCCCCTCTCTTCCTCTCTCTCATCTCCCTCTCCCCTCTCTCATCTCCCCTCTCCTCCTCTCTCATCTCCTCTCTCCTCTCTCTCTCTCTCCTCTCTCTTCCTCTCTCATCTCCCCTCTTCCTCTCTCATCTCCCCTCTCTTCCTCTCTCATCTCCCCTCTTCCTCTCTCATCTCCTCCTCTCTCTCCTCTCTCATCTCCCTCTCCTCCTCTCTCATCTCCCCTCTTCCTCTCCTCATCTCCCTCTCTTCCTCTCTCATCTCCCCTCTCTCCTCTCTCATCTCCCCTCTCTCTCTCATCTCCCTCTCTCCTCCTCTCTCTCTCCCTCTCCTCCTCCTCTCATCCTCCTCTCCTCCTCTCTCATCTCCCCTCTCTCCTCTCTCATCTCCCTCCTCCTCTCTCATCTCCCCTCTCCTCCTCTCTCATCTCCCCTCTCCTCTCTCATCTCCCCTCTCCTCCTCTCTCATCTCCCTCTCTTCCTCTCTCTCTCCCCTCTCTCCCTCTCTCATCTCCCCTCTCCTCCTCTCTCATCTCCCCTCTCCTTCCTCTCTCATCTCCCCTCTCTCCTCTCATCTCTCCCTCTCCTCCTCTCTCATCTCCCCTCTCCTCCTCTCTCATCCCTCCCTCCCCTCCTCCTCTCTCATCTCCCCTCTCCTCCTCTCTCATCTCCTCTCCTCCTCTCTCATCTCCCCTCTCCTCCTCTCTCATCTCCCTCTCTCCTCTCTCATCTCCCCTCTCTCTCCTCTCTCTCATCTCCCTCTCTCCTCTCTCATCTCCCATCTTCCTCTCTCATCTCCCCTCTCCTCTCATCTCCCCTCTCCCTCCTCTCTCTCTTTCTCCTCTCTCTCATATCCTCTCTTCCTTTCTCCTCCTCCTCTCTCTCATCTCCCCTCTCCTCTCTCATCTCCCCTCTCTTCCTCTCTCTATCTCCCCCTCTTCCCTCTCTCATCTCCCTCTCTTCCTCTCTCATCTCCCCTCTCTTCCTCTCTCATCTCCCTCTCTTCCTCTCTCATCTCCCCTCTCTTCCTCTCTCATCTCCCCTCTCTTCCTCTCTCATCTCCCCTCTCTTCCTCTCTCATCTCCCCTCTCTTCCTCTCTCATCTCCCCTCTCTTCCTCTCTCATCTCCCCTCTCTTCCTCTCTCATCTCCCCTCTCTTCCTCTCTCATCTCCCCTCTCTTCCTCTCTCATCTCCCTCTCTTCCTCTCTCATCTCCCTCTCTTCCTCTCTCATCTCCCCTCTCTTCCTCTCTCATCTCCCCTCTCTTCCTCTCTCATCTCCCCTCTCTCCTCTCTCATCTCCCCTCCCTCTCTCTCCTCTCTCATCTCCCCTCTCTCCTCCTCTCTCTCCCTCTCCTCTCTCCCCTCTCCTCCTCTCTCATTTCCCCTCTCCTCCTCTATCTTATCTCCTCTCCTCCTCTCTCATTTCCCCTCTCCTCCTCTATCTCCCCTCTCCTCCTCTCTCATTCCCTCTCCTCCTCTCCCTCTCCATCTCCCCTCTCTTCCTCTCTCATCTCCCTCTCCTCCTCTCCATCTCCCCTCTCCCTCCTCTTCCTTCCTCTCTCATCTCCCCTCTCCTCCTCTCTCTCTCCCTCTCCTTCCTCTCATCTCCCCTCTCTCCTCTCTCATCTCCCCTCTCTTTCCTCTCTCATCTCCCCCTCTCTTCCTCTCTCATCTCCCCTCTCCTCCTCTCTCATCTCCCTCTCCTCCTCTCTCCCTTCCTCTCCTCATCTCTCTCTCCTCTCTATCTCTCCTCCTCTCTCATTTCCCTCTCCTCCTCTATCATCTCCTCCTCTCTCATCTCTCCCTCTCCTCCTCTATCATCTCCCTCTCTCATTTCCTCTCTCTCTCATCTCTCCTCTCCTCCTCTCTCATCTCCCCTCTCCTCCTCCTCTCATCTCCCTCTCTCCTTTCTCATCTCCTCCTCTCCCTCTTCCTCTCTCATCTCCCCTCTTCCTCTCATCTCCTCTCCTTCCTCTCTCATTCCCCCTCCCCTCTCTCATCTCCTCCTTCCTCTCATCATCCCCCTCTCTCCTCCTCTCTCATCTCCCTTTCCCTCTCTCATCTCCCCTCTCCTCCTCTCCCTCATCTCCCCTCTCTTCTCCTCTCTCATCTCCCTCTCCTCCTCTATCTCCCCTCTCCTCCTCTCTCATCTCCCTCTCCTCCTCTCTCATCTCCCCTCTCTCCTCTCTCATCTCCCCTCTCCTCCTCTCTCATTTCCCCCTCCTCCTCTCTCATCTCCCTCTCCTCCTCTCTCATCTCTCCTCTCCTCCTCTCTCATCTCCCTCTCTCTCCTCTCTCTCATCCTCTCCTATCATCTCCTCCTCTCTCATCTCCCTCTCTCCTCTCTCATCTCCCTCTCCTCCTCTCTCATCTCCCCTCTCCTCCTCTCTCATCTCCTCTCTCCTCCTCTCTCCCTCTTTTCTTTTCTCTCCTCCTCTCTCATTTCCCCTCTCTTCTCCTCTCTCATCTTCCCCTCTCTTCCTCTCTCATCTCCCCTCTCTTCCTCTCTCATCTCCCCTCTCTCCTCTCTCATCCCCTCTCCTCCCTCTCATCTCCCCTCTCCTCCTCTCTCATCTCCCCTCTCCTCCTCTCTCATCTCCCCTCTCCTCCTCTCTCATTTCCCCTCCCTCATCTCCCCTCTCCTCCTCTCTCATTTCCCCTCTCCTCCTCTCTCATTTCCCCTCTCCTCCTCTCTCATTTCCCTCTCCTCTCCTCTCTTTCCTCCTCTCCTCCTCTCTCATCTCCCTCTCCTCCTCTCTCATTTCCCCTCTCCTCCTCTCTCATTTCTCCTCTCTCCTCTCCTCCTCTCTCCTCTCCTCATCTCCCCTCTCCTCCTCTCTCATTTCCCCTCTCCTCCTCTATCATCTCCTCCTCTCTCATTTCCCCTCTCCTCCTCTCTCATCTCCCCTCTCCTCCTCTCTCATCTCCCCTCTCCTCTCTCTCTCCCCTCTCCTCCCTCTCTTCCTCTCTCATCTCCCTCCTTCCTCTCTCATCTCCCCTCTCTTCCTCTCTCATCTCCCCTCTCCTCCTCTCTCATCTCCCCTCTCCTCCTCTCTCATCTCCCCTCTCCTCCTCTCTCATCTCCCCTCTCCTCCTCTCTCATCTCTCCTCTCCTCCTCTCTCATCTCTCCTCTCTTCCTCTCTCATCTCCTTCTCCCCTCTCCTCTCCTCCATCTCTCCAGTTGATGAGGAAGGTGTTGGGGACTCATCTGGGCCATAGTGCTATATACACCATGTGCCGTATCATGGAGGAGAGGTAACAACCCTGTGTGTGTCTGCCTGTGTCTTTATCTCTCTCTCTCTCTGTGTGCGTGTGTCTGTGTCTGTATCTCTCTCTCTCTCTCTCTCTCTCTCTCTGTCTCTCTGTGTGTCTAACCTGTCCTCTCTCTCTGTGTGTCTAACCTGTCCTCTCTCTGTCTAACCTGTCGTGTGTCTGTGTCTAACCTGTCCTCTCTCTCTCTGTGTCTTACCTGTCCTCTCTCTCTGTGTCTAACCTGTCCTCTCTCTGTGTCTAACCTGTCCTCTCTGTGTGTCTAACCTGTCCTCTCTCTGTGTGTCTAACCTGTCCTCTCTCTCTGTGTCTAACCTGTCCTCTCTCTCTGTGTCTAACCTGTCCTCTCTCTCTGTGTCTAACCTGTCCTCTCTCTGTGTCTAACCTGTCCTCTCTCTCTGTGTCTAACCTGTCCTCTCTCTCTGTGTCTAACCTGTCCTCTCTCTCTGTGTCTAACCTGTCCTCTCTCTCTGTGTCTAACCTGTCCTCTCTCTCTGTGTCTAACCTGTCCTCTCTCTCTGTGTCTAACCTGTCCTCTCTCTGTGTCTAACCTGTCCTCTCTCTCTGTGTCTAACCTGTCCTCTCTCTCTGTGTCTAACCTGTCCCTCTCTCTGTGTCTAACCTGTCCTCTCTCTCTGTGTCTAACCTGTCCTCTCTCTCTCTGTGTCTAACCTGTCCTCTCTCTCTCTGTGTCTAACCTGTCCTCTCTCTCTGTGTCTAACCTGTCCTCTCTCTCTGTGTCTAACCTGTCCTCTCTCTCTCTGTGTCTAACCTGTCCTCTCTCTCTCTGTGTCTAACCTGTCCTCTCTCTCTGTGTGTCTAACCTGTCCTCTCTCTCTGTGTCTAACCTGTCCTCTCTCTCTGTGTCTAACCTGTCCTCTCTCTCTGTGTCTAACCTGTCCTCTCTCTCTGTGTGTCTAACCTGTCCTCTCTCTCTGTGTGTCTAACCTGTCCTCTCTCTCTGTGTGTCTAACCTGTCCTCTCTCTCTGTGTGTCTAACCTGTCCTCTCTCTGTGTGTCTAACCTGTCCTCTCTCTCTCTGTGTCTAACCTGTCCTCTCTCTCTCTGTGTCTAACCTGTCCTCTCTCTCTCTGTGTCTAACCTGTCCTCTCTCTCTCTGTGTCTAACCTGTCCTCTCTCTCTGTGTGTCTAACCTGTCCTCTCTCTCTGTGTGTCTAACCTGTCCTCTCTCTCTGTGTGTCTAACCTGTCCTCTCTCTCTGTGTGTCTAACCTGTCCTCTCTCTCTGTGTGTCTAACCTGTCCTCTCTCTCTGTGTGTCTAACCTGTCCTCTCTCTCTGTGTGTCTAACCTGTCCTCTCTCTGTGTCTAACCTGTCCTCTCTCTCTGTGTCTAACCTGTCCTCTCTCTCTCTGTGTCTAACCTGTCCTCTCTCTCTCTGTGTCTAACCTGTCCTCTCTGTGTGTCTAACCTGTCCTCTCTCTGTGTGTCTAACCTGTCCTCTCTCTGTGTGTCTAACCTGTCCTCTCTCTGTGTGTCTAACCTGTCCTCTCTCTCTGTGTCTAACATGTCCTCTCTCTCTGTGTCTAACCTGTCCTCTCTCTCTGTGTCTAACCTGTCCTCTCTCTCTGTGTGTCTAACCTGTCCTCTCTCTCTGTGTCTAACCTGTCCTCTCTCTCTGTGTCTAACCTGTCCTCTCTCTCTGTGTCTAACCTGTCCTCTCTCTCTGTGTCTAACCTGTCCTCTCTCTCTGTGTCTAACCTGTCCTCTCTCTCTGTGTCTAACCTGTCCTCTCTCTCTGTGTGTCTAACCTGTCCTCTCTCTCTGTGTCTAACCTGTCCTCTCTCTCTGTGTCTAACCTGTCCTCTCTCTCTGTGTGTCTAACCTGTCCTCTCTCTCTGTGTGTCTAACCTGTCCTCTCTCTCTGTGTGTCTAACCTGTCCTCTCTCTCTGTGTGTCTAACCTGTCCTCTCTCTCTGTGTGTCTAACCTGTCCTCTCTCTCTGTGTGTCTAACCTGTCCTCTCTCTCTGTGTGTCTAACCTGTCCTCTCTCTCTGTGTGTCTAACCTGTCCTCTCTCTCTGTGTGTCTAACCTGTCCTCTCTCTCTGTGTGTCTAACCTGTCCTCTCTCTCTGTGTGTCTAACCTGTCCTCTCTCTCTGTGTGTCTAACCTGTCCTCTCTCTCTGTGTGTCTAACCTGTCCTCTCTCTCTGTGTGTCTAACCTGTCCTCTCTCTCTGTGTGTCTAACCTGTCCTCTCTCTCTGTGTCAGAGCGTATATGGAGGATCCTCCATTGCTGAGAGGAGCAGTGTTCTTTGTAGGGATGGCTCTATGGGGGGCGCACCGTCTCCCAGCCTTAAAGAACACCCCTACCCTGGTCCTCCCATCATTCTATAAGGTAGGATCCAGAGAGGGAGGGAACACTCAGCATTTTAAAGGTGCGTTAGAGGAGTTTTTTCTTCTTTGACCTCTGACCAACCCCTGACCTTTAACCCCCAGGCGATGTGGTGTGCCAACGAGATGGTGTCGTATGAGATCGTTCTGTCCATCACCAGACTGATAAAGAAGTATGGCAAGGAACTCCAGGTGGTCACATGGGACATACTGCTGGGGATCATAGAGAGGTTACTACAGCAGATTCAGGTACACACACACACACACAGATACAAAGACACACGCACGCACGCACACGCAGACACACGCAGACACACGCAGACACACGCAGACACACGCAGACACACGCAGACACACGCAGACACACGCAGACACACGCAGACACACACGCAGACACACACGCAGACACACACGCAGACACACACGCACGCACACAAAGACACACACACACGCAGACAAAGACACACACACACGCAGACAAAGACACACACACACACGCAGACAAAGACACACACACACACACGCAGACAAAGACACACACACACACGCAGACAACGCAGACAAACACACACACACACACGCAGACACACGCAGACAAAGACACACACACACACGCAGACACACGCAGACAAAGACACACACACACACGCAGACACACGCAGACAAAGACACACACACACACACACACACACACACACGCAGACAAAGACACACACACACACGCAGACACACGCAGACAAAGACACACACACACACGCAGACACACGCAGACAAAGACACACACACACACAGACACACGCAGACAAAGACACACACACACGCAGACAAAGACACACACACACACACGCAGACAAAGACACACACACACACACGCGCAGACAAAGACACACACACACACACGCGCAGACAAAGACACACACACACACACGCGCAGACAAAGACACACACACACACACACAGCAGACAAAGACATGTACACACACAGTCTACACACGCAGACAAAGACACACACACACACAGTCACAGGCACGCAGACAAAGACACACACACACACACACACGCAGACAAAGACACACACACAGTCTACACGCAGACAAAGACACACACACACACACACACGCAGACAAAGACACACACACACGCAGACACACACACACACACACACATACAGACAGACCGAGAAAATGAATGTAGTTCTCTCTCCAGTCTATAGGCAGTGCAGAGCTGAAGTCCATAGTGTTTGAGTTCTCTCTCCAGTCTATAGGCAGTGCAGAGCTGAAGTCCATAGTGTTTGAGTTCTCTCTCCAGTCTATAGGCAGTGCAGAGCTGAAGTCCATAGTGTTTGAGTTCTCTCTCCAGTCTATAGGCAGTGCAGAGCTGAAGTCCATAGTGTTTGAGTTCTCTCTCCAGTCTATAGGCAGTGCAGAGCTGAAGTCCATAGTGTTTGAGTTGCTGACTACAGTGGAGGAGCTCCATGAGCAGAACGGCTTCCATGGATCATCTGACAAGTTCTTCAGTCTGGTGGAGAAGTGTGCTGACAAAAGACCTGTAAGTCTCTTCTCCTTTCCTCCTCTTCCTCCTCTTCTCCTTTCCTCCTCACATAGGCCCTCCTCTTCCTCCTCTTCTCCTTTCCTTCTCACATAGGCCCTTCTCTTCCCCTCTTCTCCTTTCCTCTTCTTCCTCCTCTTCTCCTTTCCTTCTCACATAGGCCCTTCTCTTCCCCTCTTCTCCTTTCCTCTTCTTCCTCCTCTTCCTCCTCTCTTCTCCTTTCCTCCTCACATAGGCCCTCCTCTTCCTCCTCTTCTCCTTTCCTCCTCACATAGACCCTTCTCTCCTCATCTTCTCCTTTCCTCCTCTCATCGGCCCTCTTCTCCTTTCCTCCTCTCATAGGCCCTCCTCTCCCCCTCTTCTCCTTTCCTCCTCTCATAGGCCCTCCTCTCCCCCTCTTCTCCTTTCCTCCTCTCATAGGCCCTCCTCTCCCCCTCTTCTCCTTTCCTCCTCTCATAGGCCCTCCTCTCCCCCTCTTCTCCTTTCTCCCTCTCATAGGCCCTCCTCTCCCCCTCTTCTCCTTTCCCCCTCTCATAGGCCCTCCTCTCCCCCTTTCTCCTTTCTCCCTCTCATAGGCCCTCCTCTCCCCCTCTTCTCCTTTCCTCCTCTCATAGGCCCTCCTCCCCCTCTTCTTCTTTCCCCTTTCATAGGCCCTCCTCTCCCCTCTTCTCCTTTCTCCCTCTCATAGGCCCTCCTCTCCCCCTCTTCTCCTTTCCTCCTCTCATAGGCCCTCCTCTCCCCCCTCTTCTCCTTTCTCCCTCTCATAGGCCCTCCACTTCTCCTTTCCCCCTCTCATAGGCCCTCCTCTCCCCCTCTTCTCCTTTCCCCTCTCATAGGCCCTCCTCTTCTCCTTTCCCCTCTCATAGGCCCTCCTCTTCTCCTTTCACCCTCTCATAGGCCCTCCTCTTCTCCTTTCCCCCTCTCATAGGCCCTCCTCTTCTCCTTTCCCCCTCTCATAGGCCCTCCTCTTCTCCTTTCCCCCCTCTCATAGGCCCTCCTCTTCTCCTTTCCCCCTCTCATAGGCCCTCCTCTTCTCCTTCCCCCTCTCATAGGCCCTCCTCTTCTCCTTTCCCCCTCTCATAGGCCCTCCTCTTCTCCTTTCCCCTCTTCTCCTTTCTTCTTCTCATAGGCCCTCCTCTTCTCCTTTCCCCTCTCATAGGCCCTCCTCTCCCCCTCTTCCTCTTTCCCCCTCTCATAGGCCCTCCTCTTCTCCTTTCACCCTCTCATAGGCCCTCCTCTTCTCCTTTCCCCTCTCATAGGCCCTCCTCTTCTCCTTTCCCCCTCTCATAGGCCCTCCTCTTCTCCTTTCCCCCTCTCATAGGCCCTCCTCTTCTCCTTTCCCCCTCTCATAGGCCCTCCTCTTCTCCTTTCACCCTCTCATAGGCCCTCCTCTTCTCCTTTCCCCCTCTCATAGGCCCTCCTCTTCTCCTTTCCCCCTCTCATAGGCCCTCCTCTTCTCCTTTCCCCCTCTCATAGGCCCTCCTCTTCTCCTTTCTTCCTCTCATAGGCCCTCCTCTTCTCCTTTCCCCCTCTTCTCCTTTCTTCCTCTCATCGACCCTCCTCTTCTCCTTTCCCCCCTCTTCTCCTTTCCCCCTCTCATAGGCCCTCCTCTTCTCCTTTCCCCCTCTCATAGGCCCTCCTCTTCTCCTTTCCCCTCTTCTCCTTTCTTCCTCTCATCGACCCTCCTCTTCTCCTTTCCCCCTCTTCTCCTTTCCCCCTCTCATCGGCCCTCCTCTTCTCCTTTCCCCTCTCATAGGCCCTCCTCTTCTCCTTTCCCCCTCTCATAGGCCCTCCTCTTCTCCTTTCCCCCTCTCATAGGCCCTCCTCTTCTCCTTTCCCCCTCTCATAGGCCCTCCTCTTCTCCTTTCCCCCTCTCATAGGCCCTCCTCTTCTCCTTTCCCCCTCTTCTCCTTTCTTCCTCTCATCGACCCTCCTCTTCTCCTTTCCCCCTCTTCTCCTTTCCCCCTCTCATAGGCCCTCCTCTTCTCCTTTCCCCCTCTCATAGGCCCTCCTCTTCTCCTTTCTTCCTCTCATAGGCCCTCCTCTTCTCCTTTCCCCCTCTTCTCCTTTCTTCCTCTCATCGACCCTCCTCTTCTCCTTTCCCCCTCTTCTCCTTTCCCCCCCTCTCATAGGCCCTCCTCTTCTCCTTTCCCCCTCTTCTCCTTTCTTCCTCTCATCGACCCTCCTCTTCTCCTTTCCCCCTCTCATAGGCCCTCCTCTTCTCCTTTCCCCCTCTCATAGGCCCTCCTCTTCTCCTTTCCCCCTCTCATAGGCCCTCCTCTTCTCCTTTCCCCTCTCATAGGCCCTCCTCTTCTCCTTTCCCCCTCTCATAGGCCCTCCTCTTCTCCTTTCCCCCTCTCATAGGCCCTCCTCTTCTCTTTCCTTTCTTCCTCTCATCGACCCTCCTCTTCTCCTTTCCCCCTCTTCTCCTTTCTTCCTCTCATCGACCCTCCTCTTCTCCTTTCCCCCTCTTCTCCTTTCTTCCTCTCATAGGCCCTCCTCTTCTCCTTTCCCCCTCTTCTCCTTTCTTCCTCTCATCGACCCTCCTCTTCTCCTTTCCCCCTCTTCTCCTTTCTTCCTCTCATCGACCCTCCTCTTCTCCTTTCCTCCTCTCATCAGCCCTTCTCTCTCTCTTTTTTTCCCTGTGTCTGACAGTCTGTGTGATGTCTGTTATTTGCCTTCACTTTGTCTTCCATTGTTCTTGTAAGGAGTTGTTGTTGTGATGTCATCAGGATGCGTCGGTGCTGACTCTGATATCGTACCGGGCCCAGTCCATCCAGCCAGCTAAAGATGGGTGGATCCAGAGCCTACACCGCCTTATGGAGAAGTTCTTTAGGTAACTGTATAGTGCTGTATGGTCGCCACGGATACCAAAACAGGCAGTCGTCATGGAAACAAAAACCAAACTAAAAGTTGTTATAGGTTCCCGTTGAGTGATTGTCATTCCCGTCTTATGTTGAACGTTATTTAGGGACAGAAAGTGTGTTAAACTGCTTCTCTGGGTCTCTCTCCTCTCTCTGGGTCTCTCTCCTCTCTCTGGGTCTCTCTCCTCTCTCTGGGTCTCTCTCTCTCTCTCTGGGTCTCTCTCTCTCTCTCTGGGTCTCTCTCTCTCTCTCTGGGTCTCTCTCTCTCTCTCTCTCTCTGGGTCTCTCTCTCTCCTCTCTCTGGGTCTCTCTCTCTCCTCTCTCTGGGTCTCTCTTTCTCCTCTCTCTGGGTCTCTCTCTCTCCTCTCTCTGGGTCTCTCTCTCTCTCTCTCTGGGTCTCTCTCTCTCCCTCTCTGGGTCTCTCTCTCTCCTCTCTCTGGGTCTCTCTCTCTCCTCTCTCTGGGTCTCTCTCTCTCTCTCTCTCTGGGTCTCTCTCTCTCCTCTCTCTGGGTCTCTCTCTCTTCTCTCTCTGGGTCTCTCTCTCTTCTCTCTCTCTGGGTCTCTCTCTCTTCTCTCTCTGGGTCTCTCTCTCTTCTCTCTCTCTGGGTCTCTCTCTCTTCTCTCTCTCTGGGTCTCTCTCTCTCTCTCTCTCTGGGTCTCTCTCTCTTCTCTCTCTCTGGGTCTCTCTCTCTTCTCTCTCTGGGTCTCTCTCTCTCTCTCTCTGGGTCTCTCTCTTCTCCCTCTCTGGGTCTCTCTCTCTCCCCCTCTCTGGGTCTCTCTCTCTCCCTCTCTGGGTCTCTCTCTCTCCCTCTCTGGGTCTCTCTCTCTCCTCTCTCTGGGTCTCTCTCTCTCCTCTCTCTGGGTCTCTCTCTCTCCTCTCTCTGGGTCTCTCTCTCTCTCTCTCTCTGGGTCTCTCTCTCTCTCTCTCTCTGGGTCTCTCTCTCTTCTCTCTGGGTCTCTCTCTCTTCTCTCTCTCTGGGTCTCTCTCTCTTCTCTCTCTCTGGGTCTCTCTCTCTTCTCTCTCTCTGGGTCTCTCTCTCTGGGTCTCTCTCTCTTCTCTCTCTCTGGGTCTCTCTCTCTTCTCTCTCTCTGGGTCTCTCTCTCTTCTCTCTCTCTGGGTCTCTCTCTCTCCTCTCTCTCTGGGTCTCTCTCTCTCCTCTCTCTCTGGGTCTCTCTCTCTCCTCTCTCTCTGGGTCTCTCTCTCTCCTCTCTC